>NC_090409.1:30585502-30850364 GCF_036365525.1 Heterodontus francisci | reverse complement strand
CCAGGGCCTGCATGCCAAGGAGGGACTGGTGTGCAGCAAGCTGGAGATTGGAAGCATTGCCAACCACATTGACCTGGCAGAGGGCACCCACCATTATGAATGTTCGGAATGTAAGCAGGTCAGTACGAGCAGTTTCGAGTCACTCGCACTGTAACCAGCAGCTTGCGAAATGAAAAAGAAATCCTAACAATTCAAACCAAAGCAACACGAGAGGCAACACGGAAAAGCCTCGGAGAGGGTGCAGGGGGGATTTACCTGCAGGATATCGAGGATGAGGCACGCCCAGTAATGTGGGGGAGACTGGAGAAGCTGGGATTGTTCACCTCAGAGCAGAGAAAGTTAAGGGGAGATTTAATACAGCTGTTGAAAAACAAGAGGCGTCTTGATAAGAGTATCAAATAAAAAAGCGTATACAGTACTGGTGGATGCAGTGCCAGTCGCCAGAGGACTGTTGCTGGATAGGATTGGGGCACAGTACTGGTCTGTCACCATAACTCCAGTACAGTACTGGGCTCACTGCATAACGGGCACAGTACTGGTCTGTCACCATAACTCCAGTACAGTACTGGGCTCACTGCATTACGGGCACAGTACTGGTCTGTCACCATAACTCCAGTACAGTACTGGGCTCACAGTATAACGGGTACAGTACTGGTAGGTACGGGTCTGTCACTGCATTATGGGGAGAGGACTCGGTACAGGTCTGTCACATACTAGGATACAGTACTGGGGGGTACAGATCTGTCGCTCACAGGTACAGCAATCGTGGGTACAGGTCTTGTGACTAATACCGGTGTACAGTACTGGTGGGATCAGGTCTGTCATTAATACTGGGGTACAGTACTGGTGGGTACAGGTCTGTCACTAATACTGGGGTACAGTACTGGTGGGTACAGGTCTGTCACTAATACTGGGGTACAGTACTGGTGGGTACAGGTCCGTCACTAATACTGGGGTACAGTACTGGTGGGTACAGGTCCGTCACTAATACTGGGGTACAGTACTGGTGGGTAGAGGTCTGTCACTAATACTGGGGTACAGTACTGGTGGGTACAGGTCCGTCACTAATACTGGGGTACAGTACTGGTGGGTAGAGGTCTGTCACTAAGACTGGGATACAGTATTGGTGGGTACAGGTCTGTCATTAATACTGGGATACAGTATTGGTGGGATCAGGTCTGTCATTAATACTGGGGTACAGTACTGGTGGGTACAGGTCTGTCACTAATACTGGGGTACAGTACTGGTGGGTACAGGTCCGTCACTAATACTGGGGTACAGTACTGGTGGGTAGAGGTCTGTCACTAAGACTGGGATACAGTATTGGTGGGTACAGGTCTGTCATTAATACTGGGATACAGTATTGGTGGGTACTGGTATGTCACTAATACTGGGGTACAGTACTGGTGGGTAGAGGTCTGTCACTAAGACTGGGATACAGTATTGGTGGGTACAGGTCTGTCATTAATACTGGGATACAGTATTGGTGGGTACAGGTCTGCCATTAATACTGGTGTACAGTACTGGTGGGTACAGGTCTGTCACTAATACTGTGGTACAGTACTGGTGGGATCAGGTCTGTCATTAATACTTGGGTACAGTACTGGTGCGATCAGGTCTGTCATTAATACTGGTGGCCGCAGGTCTGTCACTAATACTGGTGTACAGTACTGGTGGGTACACGTCTGTCACTAATACTGGGGTACAGTACTGGTGCGATCAGGTCTGTCACTAATACTGGTGTGCAGTACTGGTGGGTACAGGTCTGTCACTAATACTGGTGTGCAGTACTGGTGGGTACAGGTCTGTCACTAATACTGGGGTACAATACTGGTGGGATCAGGTCTGTCACTAATACTGGTGTACAGTACTGGTGGGTACAGGTCTGTCACTAATACTGGGGTACAGTACTGGTGGGTACAGGTCTGTCACGAATACTGGGGTACAGTACTGGTGGGTACAGGTCTGCCATTAATACTGGAGTACAGTACTGGTGGGTACAGGTCTGCCATTAATACTGGGGTACAGTACTGGTGGGTACAGGTCTGTCACGAATACTGGTTTACAGTGCTGGTGGGTACAGGTCTGCCATTAATACTGGGGTACTGTACTGGTGGGATCAGGTCTGTCACTAATACTGGGGTACAGTACTGGTGGGATCAGGTCTGCGATTAATACTGGGGTACAGTACTGTTGGGTACAGGTCTGTCACTAATACTGGGGTACAGTACTGGTGGGGACAGGTCTGCGATTAATACTGGGGTACAGTACTGGTGGGTGCAGGTCTGTCACTAATACTGGGGTACAGTACTGGTGGGTACAGGTCTGCGATTAATACTGGGGTACAGTACTGGTGGGTACAGGTCTGTCACTAATACTGGGGTACAGTACTGGTGGGTACAGGTCTGTGATTAATACTGGGGTACAGTACTGGTGGGTACAGGTCTGTCACTAATACTGGGGTACAGTACTGGTGGGTACAGGTCTGTCACTAATACTGGGGTACAGTACTGGTGGGTACAGGTCTGTCACTAATACTGGGGTACAGTACTGGTGCGTACTGGTCTGTCACTAATACTGGGGTACAGAACTGGTGGGTACAGGTCATTAATACTGGGGTACAGTACTGGTGGGATCAGGTCTGTCACTAATACTGGTGTACAGTACTGGTGGGTACAGGTCTGTCACTAATACTGGTGTACAGTACTGGTGGGTACAGGTCTGTCACTAATCCTGGGGTACAGTACTGGTGCGTACAGGTTAGCCATTAATACTGGGGTATAGGATTGGTGGGTACAGGTCTGCCATTAATACTGGGGTATTGTACTGGTGGGTGCAGGTCTGTCACGAATACTGCGGTACAGTACTGGTCATCAGGTCTGTCATTAATACTGGGGTACAGTACTGGTGGGTACAGTTCTATCACTAATACTGGAGTACAGTACTGGTGGGTACAGGTCTGTCGCTAATACTGGTGTGCAGTACTGGTGGGTACAGGTCTGTCACTAATACTGGTGTGCAGTACTGGTGGGTACAGGTCTGTCACTAATACTGGGGTGCAGTACTGGTGGGATCAGGTCTGTCACTAAGACTGGGATACAGTATTGGTGGGTACAGGTCTGTCATTAATACTGGGATACAGTATTGGTGGGTACAGGTCTGCCATTAATACTGGTGTACAGTACTGGTGGGTACAGGTCTGTCACTAATACTGTGGTACAGTACTGGTGGGATCAGGTCTGTCACTAATACTGTGGTACAGTACTGGTGGGATCAGGTCTGTCATTAATACTGGGGTACAGTACTGGTGGCCGCAGGTCTGTCACTAATACTGGTGTACAGTACTGGTGGGTACACGTCTGTCTCTAATACTGGGGTACAGTACTGGTGCGATCAGGTCTGTCACTAATACTGGTGTGCAGTACTGGTGGGTACAGGTCTGTCACTAATACTGGTGTGCAGTACTGGTGGGTACAGGTCTGTCACTAATACTGGGGTACAGTACTGGTGGGATCAGGTCTGTCACTAATACTGGTGTACAGTACTGGTGGGTACAGGTCTGTCACTAATACAGGGGTACAGTACTGGTGGGTACAGGTCTGTCACGAATACTGGGGTACAGTACTGGTGGGTACAGGTCTGCCATTAATACTGGAGTACAGTACTGGTGGGTACAGGTCTGCCATTAATACTGGGGTACAGTACTGGTGGGTACAGGTCTGTCACGAATACTGGTTTACAGTGCTGGTGGGTACAGGTCTGCCATTAATACTGGGGTACTGTACTGGTGGGATCAGGTCTGTCACTAATACTGGGGTACAGTACTGGTGGGATCAGGTCTGTCACTAATACTGGTGTGCAGTACTGGTGGGTACAGGTCTGTCACTAATACTGGAGTACAGTACTGGTGGGTACAGGTCTGCGATTAATACTGGGGTACAGTACTGTTGGGTACAGGTCTGTCACTAATACTGGGGTACAGTACTGGTGGGTACAGGTCTGCGATTAATACTGGGGTACAGTACTGGTGGGTGCAGGTCTGTCACTAATACTGGGGTACAGTACTGGTGGGTACAGGTCTGCGATTAATACTGGGGTACAGTACTGGTGGGTACAGGTCTGTCACTAATACTGGGGTACAGTACTGGTGGGTACAGGTCTGTCACTAATACTGGGGTACAGTACTGGTGGGTACAGGTCTGTGATTAATACTGGGGTACAGTACTGGTGGGTACAGGTCTGTCACTAATACTGGGGTACAGTACTGGTGGGTACAGGTCTGTCACTAATACTGGGGTACAGTACTGGTGGGTACAGGTCTGCCATTAATACTGGGGTACAGTACTGGTGGGATCAGGTCTGTCATTAATACTGGGGTACAGTACTGGTGGGCACAGGTCTGTCAATAAAACTGGTGTACAGTGCTGGTGGGTACAGGTCTGCGATTAATACTGGGGTACAGTACTGGTGGGTACAGGTCTGCGATTAATACTGGGGTACAGTACTGGTGGGTACAACTGTGTCACTAATACTTGAGTAAAGTACTGGTGGGTACAGGTCTGTCACTAATACTGGGGTACAGAACTGGTGGGTACAGGTCTGTCATTAATACTGGGGTACAGTACTGGTGGGATCAGGTCTGTCACTAATACTGGTGTACAGTACTGGTGGGTACAGGTCTGTCACTAATCCTGGGGTACAGTACTGGTGCGTACAGGTGAGCCATTAATACTGGGGTATAGGATTGGTGGGTACAGGTCTGCCATTAATACTGGGGTATTGTACTGGTGGGTGCAGGTCTGTCACGAATACTGCGGTACAGTACTGGTCATCAGGTCTGTCATTAATACTGGGGTACAGTACTGGTGGGTACAGGTCTGTCACTAATACTGGGGTACAGTACTGGTGGGTACAGTTCTATCACTAATACTGGAGTACAGTACTGGTGGGTACAGGTCTGTCGCTAATACTGGTGTGCAGTACTGGTGGGTACAGGTCTGTCACTAATACTGGTGTGCAGTACTGGTGGGTACAGGTCTGTCACTAATACTGGGGTGCAGTACTGGTGGGATCAGGTCTGTCACTAATGGGTAAATTACTGGTGGGTACAGGTGTCTCACTAATACTGGTGTACTGTACTGGTGGGTACAGGTCTGCCATTAATACTGGGGTACAATACTGGTGGGATCAGGTCTGTCATTAATACTGAGGTCCAGTACTGGTGGGTACAGGTCTGTCGCTAATACTGGTGTGCAGTACTTGTGGGTACAGGTCTGTCACTAATACTGGTGTGCAGTACTGGTGGGTACAGGTCTGTCACTAATACTGGTGTGCAGTACTGGTGGGTACAGGTCTGTCCCTAATACTGGTGTACAGTACTGGTGGGTACAGGTCTGTCACTAATACTGGTGTGCAGTACTGGTGGGTACAGGTCTGTCACTATAACTGGGATACAGAAATAGTGGGTACAAGTCTGTCATGAATGCTGTTTTACATTACTGGTGGGTACAGGTCTGTCACTCATATTGGGGTTCAGTACTGGTGGGTACAGGTCTGTCACTAGTACTGGTGTTCTGTGCTGGTGGGTACAGTTCTGTCACTAATACTGGTGTACAGTACTGCTGTGCACAGGTCTGTCATTTATCCTGGTGTACCGTACTGGTGGGTGCAGGTGTGTCTCTAATAATGGGGTACAGTATTGGTGGGTACAGGTCTGTCACTAATAATGGGGTACAGTACAGGTGGGTGCAGATTGTCACTAATACTGGGGTAATGTGCTGGTGGGTACAGGTCTGTCACTAATACTGTGGTACAGGTCTGTCACTAATACTGGGATACAGTACTGGTGGGTGCAGGTCTGTCATTAATACTGGGGTACAGTACTGGTGGGTACAGGTCTGTCACTAATACTGGTGTGCAGTACTGGTGGGTACAGGTCTGTCACTAATACTGGGGTACAGTACTGGTGGGTACAGGTCTGCGATTAATACTGGGGTACAGTACTGGTGGGTACAGGTCTGTCACTAATCCTGGGGTACAGTACTGGTGCGTACAGGTTAGCCATTAATACTGGGGTATAGGATTGGTGGGTACAGGTCTGCCATTAATACTGGGGTATAGTACTGGTGGGTACAGGTCTATCACTAATACTGGAGTACAGTACTGGTGGGTACAGGTCTGTCGCTAATACTGGTGTGCAGTACTGGTGGGTACAGGTCTGTCACTAATACTGGTGTGCAGTCCTGGTGGGTACAGGTCTGTCACTAATACTGGTGTGCAGTACTGGTGGGTACATGTCTGTCACTAATACTGGGGTACAGTACTGGTGGGTACAGGTCTGTCACTAATACTGGGGTACAGTACTGGTGGGATCAGGTCTGTCACTGATGGGTAAATTACTGGTGGGTACAGGTGTCTCACTAATACTGGTGTACTGTACTGGTGGATACAGGTCTGCAATTAATACTGGGGGACAGTACTGGTGGGTACAGGTCTGTCACTAATACTGGGGTACAGTACTGGTGGGATCAGGTCTGTCACTAATGGGTAAATTACTGGTGGGTACAGGTGTTTCACTAATACTGGTGTACTGTACTGGTGGGTACAGGTCTGCCATTAATACTGGGGTACAATACTGGTGGGATCAGGTCTGTCATTAATACTGAGGTGCAGTACTGGTGGGTACAGGTCTGTCGCTAATACTGGTGTGCAGTCCTGGTGGGTACAGGTCTGTCACTAATACTGGTGTGCAGTACTGGTGGGTACAGGTCTGTCACTAATACTGGTGTGCAGTACTGTTGGGTACAGGTCTGTCACTAATACTGGTGTGCAGTACTGGTGGGTACAGGTCTGTCATTAACTGGGATACAGTACTAGTGGGTACAAGTCTGTCATGAATGCTGTTTTACAGTACTGGTGGGTACAGGTCTGTCACTCATATTTGGGTTCAGTACTGGTGGGTACAGGTCTGTCACTAGTACTGGTGTTCAGTACTGGTGGGTACAGTTCTGTCACTAATACTGGTGTACAGTACTGCTGTGCACAGGTCTGACATTTATCCTGGTGTACCGTACTGGTGGGTGCAGGTGTGTCTCTAATAATGGGGTACAGTACTGGTGGGTACAGGTCTGTCACTAATACTGGGGTACAGTACTGGTGGGATCAGGTCTGTCACTAATGGGTAAATTACTGGTGGGTACAGGTGTCTCACTAATACTGGTGTACTGTATTGGTGGGTACAGGTCTGCCATTAATACTGGGGTACAATACTGGTGGGATCAGGTCTGTCATTAATACTGAGGTACAGTACTGGTGGGTACAGGTCTGTCACTAATACTGGGGTACAGGTCTGTCACTAATACTGGGATACAGTACTGGTGGATGCAGGTCTGTCATTAATACTGGGGTACAGTACTGGTGGGTACAGGTCTGTCACTAATACTGGTGTGCAGTACTGGTGGGTACAGGTCTGTCACTAATACTGGGGTACAGTACTGGTGGGTACAGGTCTGCGATTAATACTGGGGTACAGTACTGGTGGGTACAGGTCTGTCACTAATCCTGGGGTACAGTACTGGTGCGTACAGGTTAGCCATTAATACTGGGGTATAGGATTGGTGGGTACAGGTCTGCCATTAATACTGGGGTATAGTACTGGTGGGTGCAGGTCTGTCACGAATACTGCGGTACAGTACTGGTGGGTACAGGTCTATCACTAATACTGGAGTACAGTAGTGGTGGGTACAGGTCTGTCGCTAATACTGGTGTGCAGTACTGGTGGGTACAGGTCTGTCGCTAATACTGGTGTGCAGTACTGGTGGGTACAGGTCTGTCACTAATACTGGTGTGCAGTCCTGGTGGGTACAGGTCTGTCACTAATACTGGTGTGCAGTACTGGTGGGTACATGTCTGTCACTAATACTGGGGTACAGTACTGGTGGGTACAGGTCTGTCACTAATACTGGGGTACAGTACTGGTGGGATCAGGTCTGTCACTGATGGGTAAATTACTGGTGGGTACAGGTGTCTCACTAATACTGGTGTACTGTACTGGTGGGTACAGGTCTGCAATTAATACTGGGGTACAGTACTGGTGGGTACAGGTCTGTCACTAATACTGGGGTACAGTACTGGTGGGATCAGGTCTGTCACTAATGGGTAAATTACTGGTGGGGACAGGTGTCTCACTAATACTGGTGTACTGTACTGGTGGGTACAGGTCTGCCATTAATACTGGGGTACAATACTGGTGGGATCAGGTCTGTCATTAATACTGGTGTGCAGTACTGTTGGGTACAGGTCTGTCGCTAATATTGGTGTGCAGTACTGTTGGGTACAGGTCTGTCACTAATACTGGTGTGCAGTACTGGTGGGTACAGGTCTGTCGCTAATACTGGTGTGCAGTACTGTTGGGTACAGGTCTGTCACTAATACTGGTGTGCTGTACTGGTGGGTACAGGTCTGTCCCTAATACTGGTGTGCAGTACTGTTGGGTACAGGTCTGTCACTAATACTGGTGTGCAGTACTGGTGGGTACAGGTCTGTCACTAATACTGGTGTGCAGTACTGTTGGGTACAGGTCTGTCACTAATACTGTTTTACAGTACTGGTGGGTACAGGTCTGTCACTCATATTGGGGTTCAGTACTGGTGGGTACAGTTCTGTCACTAATACTGGTGTACAGTACTCCTGTGCACAGGTCTGACATTTATCCTGGTGTACCGTACTGGTGGGTGCAGGTGTGTCTCTAATAATGGGGTACAGTACTGGTGGGTACAGGTCTGTCACTAATAATGGGGTACAGTACAGGTGGGTGCAGATTGTCACTAATACTGGGATAATGTGCTGGTGGGTACAGGTCTGTCACTAATACTGGGGTGCAGGTCTGTCACTAATACTGGGATACAGTACTGGTGGGTGCAGGTCTGTCATTAATACTGGGGTACAGTACTGGTGGGTACAGGTCTGTCACTAAAACTGGTGTGCAGTACTGGTGGGTACAGGTCTGTCACTAATACTGGTGTGCAGTACTGGTGGGTACAGGTCTGTCACTAATACTGAGGTACAGTACTGGTGGGTACAGGTCTGTCACTAATACTGGGGTACAGTACTGGTGGGTGCAGGTCTGCCATTAATACTGGGGTACAGTACTGGTGGGATCAGGTCTGTCATTAATACTGGGGTACAGGTCTGTCACTAATACTGGGATACAGTACTGGTGGGTACAGGTCTGCGATTAATACTGGGGTACAGTACTGGTGGGTACAGGTCTGTCACTAATCCTGGGGTACAGTACTGGTGCGTACAGGTTAGCCATTAATACTGGGGTATAGGATTGGTGGGTACAGGTCTGCCATTAATACTGGGGTATAGTACTGGTGGGTGCAGGTCTGTCACGAATACTGCGGTACAGTACTGGTGGGTACAGGTCTATCACTAATACTGGAGTACAGTACTGGTGGGTACAGGTCTGTCGCTAATACTGGTGTGCAGTACTGGTGGGTACAGGTCTGTCACTAATACTGGTGTGCAGTCCTGGTGGGTACAGGTCTGTCCCTAATACTGGTGTGCAGTACTGTTGGGTACAGGTCTGTCACTAATACTGGTGTGCAGTACTGTTGGGTACAGGTCTGTCACTAATACTGGTGTGCAGTACTGGTGGGTACAGGTCTGTCACTAATACTGGTGTGCAGTACTGTTGGGTACAGGTCTGTCACTAATACTGTTTTACAGTACTGGTGGGTACAGGTCTGTCACTAATAATGGGGTACAGTACAGGTGGGTGCAGATTGTCACTAATACTGGGATAATGTGCTGGTGGGTACAGGTCTGTCACTAATACTGGGGTGCAGGTCTGTCACTAATACTGGGATACAGTACTGGTGGGTGCAGGTCTGTCATTAATAATGGGGTACAGTACTGGTGGGTACAGGTCTGTCACTAATAATGGGGTACAGTACAGGTGGGTGCAGATTGTCACTAATACTGGGATACAGTACTGGTGGGTGCAGGTCTGTCACTAATACTGGGGTGCAGTACTGGTGGGTACAGGTCTGTCACTAAAACTGGTGTGCAGTACTGGTGGGTACAGGTCTGTCACTAATACTGGTGTGCAGTACTGGTGGGTACAGGTCTGTCACTAATACTGAGGTACAGTACTGGTGGGTACAGGTCTGTCACTAATACTGGGGTGCAGTACTGGTGGGTGCAGGTCTGCCATTAATACTGGGGTACAGTACTGGTGGGATCAGGTATGTCATTAATCCTGGGGTACAGGTCTGTCACTAATACTGGGATACAGTACTGGTGGGTGCAGTCTGTCATTAATACTGGGGTACAGTACTGGTGGGTACAGGTCTGTCACTAATACTGGTGTGCAGTACTGGTGGGTACAGGTCTGTCACTAATACTGGGGTACAGTACTGGTGGGTACAGGTCTGCGATTAATACTGGGGTACAGTACTGGTGGGTACAGGTCTGTCACTAATCCTGGGGTACAGTACTGGTGCGTACAGGTTAGCCATTAATACTGGGGTATAGGATTGGTGGGTACAGGTCTGCCATTAATACTGGGGTATAGTACTGGTGGGTGCAGGTCTGTCACGAATACTGCGGTACAGTACTGGTGGGTACAGGTCTATCACTAATACTGGAGTACAGTACTGGTGGGTACAGGTCTGTCGCTAATACTGGTGTGCAGTACTGGTGGGTACAGGTCTGTCACTAATACTGGTGTGCAGTCCTGGTGGGTACAGGTCTGTCATTAATACTGAGGTACAGTACTGGTGGGTACAGGTCTGTCGTTAATACTGGTGTGCAGTACTGTTGGGTACAGGTCTGTCACTAATATTGGTGTGCAGTACTGTTGGGTACAGGTCTGTCACTAATACTGGTGTGCAGTACTGGTGGGTACAGGTCTGTCACTAATACTGGTGTGCAGTACTGTTGGGTACAGGTCTGTCACTAATACTGGTGTGCTGTACTGGTGGGTACAGGTCTGTCCCTAATGCTGGTGTACAGTACTGGTGGGTACAGGTCTGTCACTAATACTGGTGTGCAGTACTGGTGGGTACAGGTCTGTCACTATAACTGGGATACAGTACTAGTGGGTACAAGTCTGTCATGAATGCTGTTTTACAGTACTGGTGGGTACAGGTCTGTCACTAGTACTGGTGGGTACAGTTCTGTCACTAATACTGGTGTACAGTACTGCTGTGCACAGGTCTGACATTTATCCTGGTGTACCGTACTGGTGGGTGCAGGTGTGTCTCTAATAATGGGGTACAGTACTGGTGGGTACAGGTCTGTCACTAATAATGGGGTACAGTACAGGTGGGTGCAGATTGTCACTAATACTGGGATAATGTGCTGGTGGGTACAGGTCTGTCACTAATACTGGGGTGCAGTACTCGTGGGTACAGGTCTGTCACTAATACTGGGATACAGTACTAGTGGGTGCAGGTCTGTCATTAATACTGGGGTACAGTACTGGTGGGTACAGGTCTGTCACTAATACTGGTGTGCAGTACTGGTGGGTACAGGTCTGTCACTAATACTGAGGTACAGTACTGGTGGGTACAGGTCTGCGATTAATACTGGGGTACAGTACTGGTGGGTACAGGTCTGTCACTAATCCTGGGGTACAGTACTGGTGCGTACAGGTTAGCCATTAATACTGGGGTACAGTACTGGTGGGATCAGGTCTGTCACTAATGGGTAAATTACTGGTGGGTACAGGTGTCTCACTAATACTGGTGTACTGTACTGGTGGGTACAGGTCTGCCATTAATACTGGGTTACAGTACTGGTGGGTACAGGTCTGTCACTAATACTGGGGTACAGTACTGGTGGGATCAGGTCTGTCACGAATGGGTAAATTACTGGTGGGTACACGTGTCTCACTAATACTGGTGTACTGTATTGGTGGGTACAGGTGTGCCATTAATACTGGGGTACAATACTGGTGGGATCAGGTCTGTCATTAATACTGAGGTACAGTACTGGTGGGTACAGGTCTGTCGCTAATACTGATGTGCAGTACTGTTGGGTACAGGTCTGTCACTAATACTGGGGTACAGGTCTGTCACTAATACTGGGATACAGTACTGGTGGGTGCAGGTCTGTCATTAATACTGGGGTACAGTACTGGTGGGTACAGGTCTGTCACTAATACTGGTGTGCAGTACTGGTGGGTACAGGTCTGTCACTAATACTGGGGTACAGTACTGGTGGGTACAGGTCTGCGATTAATACTGGGGTACAGTACTGGTGGGTACAGGTCTGTCACTAATACTGGGGTACAGTACTGGTGGGTACAGGTCTGCGATTAATACTGGGGTACAGTACTGGTGGGTACAGGTCTGTCACTAATCCTGGGGTACAGTACTGGTGCGTACAGGTTAGCCATTAATACTGGGGTATAGGATTGGTGGGTACAGGTCTGCCATTAATACTGGGGTATAGTACTGGTGGGTGCAGGTCTGTCACGAATACTGCGGTACAGTACTGGTGGGTACAGGTCTATCACTAATACTGGAGTACAGTACTGGTGGGTACAGGTCTGTCGCTAATACTGGTGTGCAGTGCTGGTGGGTACAGGTCTGTCACTAATACTGGTGTGCAGTCCTGGTGGGTACAGGTCTGTCACTAAGACTGGTGTGCAGTACTGGTGGGTACATGTCTGTCACTAATACTGGGATACAGTACTGGTGGGTACAGGTCTGTCACTAATACTGGGGTACAGTACTGGTGGGTACAGGTCTGTCACTAATACTGGGGTACAGTACTGGTGGGATCAGGTCTGTCACTGATGGGTAAATTACTGGTGGGTACAGGTGTCTCACTAATACTGGTGTACTGTACTGGTGGGTACAGGTCTGCAATTAATACTGGGGTACAGTACTGGTGGGTACAGGTCTGTCACGAATACTGGGGTACAGTACTGGTGGGATCAGGTCTGTCACTAATGGGTAAATTACTGGTGGGTACAGGTGTCTCACTAATACTGGTGTACTGTACTGGTGGGTACAGGTCTGCCATTAATACTGGGGTACAATACTGGTGGGATCAGGTCTGTCATTAATACTGAGGTACAGTACTGGTGGGTACAGGTCTGTCGCTAATACTGGTGTGCAGTACTGTTGGGTACAGGTCTGTCACTAATACTGGTGTGCAGTACTGGTGGGTACAGGTCTGTCACTAATACTGGTGTGCAGTACTGTTGGGTACAGGTCTGTCACTAATACTGGTGTACAGTACTGGTGGGTACAGGTCTGTCCCTAATACTGGTGTACAGTACTGGTGGGTACAGGTCTGTCCCTAATACTGGTGTACAGTACTGGTGGGCACAGGTCTGTCACTAATACTGGGGTACAGGTCTGTCACTAATACTGGTGTCCAGTACTGGTGGGTACAGATCTGTCACTAATACTGTGATACAGTACTGGTGGGTACAGATCTGTCACTAATACTGGTGTCCAGTACTGATGGGTACGGATCTGTCACTAATACTGTGTTACAGTATTGGTGGGTACAGATCTGGCACTAATACTGTGGTACAGTACTGGTGGGTACAGATCTGTCACTAACACTGGTGTCCAGTACTGGTGGGTACAGATCTGTCACTAATACTGTGGTACAGTACTGGTGGGTAGACGTCTGTCACTAATTTTGGGGTACAGTCCTGGTGGGTACAGATCTGGCACTAATACTGTGTTACAGTACTGGTGGGTACAGATCTGGCACTAATACTGTGGTACAGTACTGGTGGGTACAGGTCTGGCACTAATACTGTGGTACAGTACTGGTGGGTACAGATCTGGCACTAATACTGTGGTACAGTACTGGTGGGTACAGATCTGGCACTAATACTGTGGTACAGTACTGGTGGGTACAGATCTGGCACTAATACTGTGGTACAGTTCTGGTGGGTAGACGTCTGTCACTAATTCTGGGGTACAGTACTGGTGGGTACAGGTCTGTCACGAATACTGGGGTACTGTACTGGTGGGTAAAGGTCTGTCATTAATACTGGTGCACATTACTGGTGGGTACAGGTCTGTCACTAATACTGGGGTACGGTACTGGTGGATACAGGTCTGTCGCTAATACTGGGGTATGGTACTGGTGGGTACAGGTCTGTCATTAATACCGGTGCACAGTACTGGTGGGTACAGGTCTGTCACTAATATTGGTGTACTGTACTGGTGCGTACAGGTCTGACATTCTGGGGTGCAGTACTGGTGGGTACTGGTCTGTCACTAATAGTGGTGTACTGTGCTGGTGGGTACAGGTCTGTCACTATTACTGTGGTACAGTACTGGTGGGTACAGATCTGTCACTAATTCTGGGGTACAGTACTGGTGGGTACAGGTCTGTCACGAATACTGGGGTACTGTACTGGTGGGTACAGGTCTGGCACTAATACTGGGGTACAGTATTGGTGGGTACAGGTCCGTTACTAATACTGGGGTACAGTACTGGTGGGTACAGGTCTGTCACTAATACTGGGGTACTGTGCTGGTGGGTACAGGTCTGTCACTAATACTGGGGTACAGGTCTGTCACTAATACTGGGGTACAGTACTGGTGGGTACAGGTGTTTTATTAATACTGTGGTACAGTACTGGTGGGTACAGGTCTGTCATTAATACTGGTGTGCAGTACTGGTGGGTGCAGGTCTGTTACTAATACTGGGGTACAGTACTGGTGGGTCCAGGTCTGTCACTAATACTGGGGTGCAGGTCTGTCACTAATACTGGGATACAGTACTGGTGGGTACAGGTGTTTTATTAATACTGTGGTACAGTACTGGTGGGTACAGGTCTGTCATTAATACTGGTGTACAGTACTGGTGGGTACAGATCTGTCACTAATACTGTGGTACAGTACTGGTGGGTACAGGTCTGTGATTCATACTGGCATACAGTACTGGTGGGTGCAGGTCTGTCTCTAATACTGTGGTACAGTACTGGTGGGTACAGGTGTTTTATTAATACTGTGGTACAGTACTGGTGGGTACAGGTCTGTCATTAATACTGGTGTACAGTACTGGTGGGTACAGATCTGTCACTAATACTGTGGTACAGTACTGGTGGGTACAGGTCTGTGATTAATACTGGCATACAGTACTGGTGGGTGCAGATTGTCACTAATACTGGGGTAATGTGCTGGTGGGTGCAGGTCTGTCACTAATACTGGGGTACAGGTCTGTCACTAATACTGGGATACAGTACTGGTGGGTACAGGTGTTTTATTAATACTGGTGTACAGTACTGGTGGGTGCAGATCTGTCACTAATACTGTGGTACAGTACTGGTGGGTACAGGTCTGTGATTAATACTGGCATACAGTACTGGTGGGTGCAGGTCTGTCACTAATACTGTGGTACCGGTCTGTCTCTTATACTGGTGTACAGTTCTGGTGGGTACAGGTGTGTCTCTAATAATGGGGTACAGTACTGCTGGGTACAGGTCTG
The DNA here is from genome assembly GCF_036365525.1 of Heterodontus francisci. Classification (NCBI taxonomy): domain Eukaryota; kingdom Metazoa; phylum Chordata; class Chondrichthyes; order Heterodontiformes; family Heterodontidae; genus Heterodontus; species Heterodontus francisci. Next base: position 30,834,890 of record NC_090409.1, on the reverse strand, counting down.
TCACACATACTGGGGTACTGTACTGGTGGGTACAGGTCTGTAACGAATACTGGTGTACAGTACTGGTGGGTACAGGTCTGTCACTAATACTGGGGTACAGTGCCGGTCGGTACAGGTCTGTCACTAATACTGGGGTACAGTGCCGGTGGGTACAGGTCTGTCACTAATTCTGGGGTACTGTGCTGGTGGGTACAGGTCTGTCACTAATACTTGGGTACAGTACTGGTGGGTACAAATCTGTCGCTAATACTGGGGTACAGTACTGGTGGGTACAGTACTGGTGGGTACAGGTCTGTCACCAACACTGGGTTTCAATACTGGTGGGTGCAGGTCTGTCACTAATACTGGGGTGCAGTATTGGTGGGTGCAGGTGTGTCATTTTACTGGTGTACCGTACTGTTGGGTACAGCTCTGTCACTAATACTGGGGTACTGTACTGGTGGGTACAGTACTGACATTAATGCTGGTGTACAGTACTGGTGGGTACAGGTCTGTCACTATTACTGGGGTGCAGTACTGGTGGGTACAGGTCTGTCATTAATGCTGGCAGACAGTACTGGTGCGTGCAGGTCTGTCACTAATACTGGGGTGCAGTATTGGGTGCAGGTGTCACTAATACTGTTGTACAGTACTGGTGGTTCGAGGTCTGTCACTCATACTGGGGTGCAGTACTGGTGGGTACTGTACTGGTGGGTACAGTACTGGTGGGTACAGGTCTGTCAATAATATTGGTGTACAGTACTGGTGGGTATAGGTCTGTCACCAATCCTGGGGTACAGTATTGTTGGGTCCAGGTCTGTCGCTAGTACTGTGGGCCAGTACTGGTGGGTACAGATCTGTCACTAATACTGGGGTACAGTACTGGTGGGCACAGGTCTGTCACTAATACTGGTGTACAGGTCTGTCACTAATACTGGGGTGCAGTACTGGTGGGTACAGATCTGTCACTAATACTGGGGTACAGCACTGGTGGGTACAGGTCTGTCATTAATACTGGCATACAGTCCTGGCGGGTACAAGTCTGTCACTAAGACTGGGTTTCAATACTGGTGGGTACAGATCTGTCACTAATACTGGGGTACAGTAATGGTGGGTACAGGTCTGTCACTAATACTGGGGTACAGGTCTGTCACTAATACTGGGATACAGTACTGGTGGGTACAGGTCTGCCACTAATACTGGTGTACCGTACTGTTGGGTACAGTTCTGTTACTATTACTGGTGTACAGTACTGGTGAGTACAGGTCTGTCACTAATACTGGTGTGCACAGGTCTGTCATTTTACTGGTGTACCGTACTGTTGGGTACAGGTCTGTTACTATTACTGGTGTACAGTACTGGTGAGTACAGGTCTGTCACTAATACTGGTGTACAGTACTGGTGTGCACAGTTCTGTCGTTTTACTGGTGTTCCGTACTGTGGGGTACAGGTCTGTTACTATTACTGGTGTACAGTAATGGTGAGTACAGGTCTGTCACTAATACTGGGGTACTGTACTGGTGTGTACATGTCTGACATTAATGCTGGTGTACAGTACTGGTGGGTGCAGGTCTGTCATTAACACTGGGGTACAGTACTGGTGGGTACAGGTCTGTCACTAATGCTGGGGTACAGTACTGGTGGGTGCAGGTCTGTCACTAATACTGGGGTGCAGTACTGGTGGGTAGAGGTCTGTCACTCATACTGGGGTACAGCACTGGTGGGTACAGGTCTGTCATTAATACTGGCGTACAGTCCTGGTGGGTACAAGTCTGTCACTAATACTGGGTTTCAATACTGGTGGGTACAGGTCTGTCACTAATACTGGTGTCCAGTACTGGTGGGTACAGATCTGTCACTAATACTGGGGTACAGTACTGGTGGGTGCAGGTCTGTCACTAATAGTGGTGTACTGTGCTGGTGGGTACAGGTCTGTCACTATTACTGTGGTACAGTACTGGTGGGTACAGATCTGTCACTAATTCTGGGGTACAGTACCGGTGGGTACAGGTCTGTCACTAATACTGGTGTACAGGTCTGTCACTAATACTGGGGTGCAGTACTGGTGGGTAGAGGTCTGTCACTCATACTGGGGTACAGCACTGGTGGGTACAGGTCTGTCATTAATACTGGCGTACAGTCCTGGTGGGTACAAGTCTGTCACTAATACTGGGTTTCAATACTGGTGGGTACAGGTCTGTCACTAATACTGGTGTCCAGTACCGGTGGGTACAGATCTGTCACTAATACTGGGGTACAGTACTGGTGGGTACAGATCTGTCACTAATACTGGTGTCCAGTACTGGTGGGTACAGATCTGTCACTCATACTGTGGTACAGTACTGGTGGGTACAGATCTGTCACTAATTTTGTGTTACAGTACTGGTCGGTACAGATCTGGCACTAATACTGTGGTACAGTACTGGTGGGTACAGGTCTGGCACTAGTACTGTGGTACAGTACTGGTGGGTACAGATCTGGCACTAATACTGTGGTACAGGACTGGTGGGTAGACGTCTGTCACTAATTCTGGGGTACAGTACTGGTGGGTACAGATCTGGCACTAATACTGTGGTACAGTACTGGTGGGTACAGATCTGGCACTAATACTGTGGTACAGTACTAGTGGGTACAGATCTGGCACTAATACTGTGGTACAGTACTGGTGGGTACAGATCTGGCACTACTACTGTGATACAGTACTGGTGGGTACAGATCTGGCACTAATACTGTGATACAGTACTGGTGGGTACAGATCTGGGACTAATACTGTGGTACAGTACTGGTGGGTAGACGTCTGTCACTAATTCTGGGGTACAGTACTGGTGGGTACAGATCTGGCACTAATACTGTGGTACAGTACTGGTGGGTAGACGTCTGTCACTAATTCTGGGGTACAGTACTGGTGGGTACAGATCTGTCACGAATACTGTGGTACAGTACTGGTGGGTACAGGTCTGGCACTAATACTGTGGTACAGTACTGGTGGGTACAGCTCTGGCACTAATACTGTGGTCCAGTACTGGTGGGTACAGATCTGGCACTAATACTGTGGTGCAGTTCTGGTGGGTAGACGTCTTCACTAATTCTGGGGTACAGTACTGGTGGGTGCAGGTCTGTCACTAATACTCTTGTACTGTTCTGGTGCGTACAGGTCTGACTATTATTCTGGGGTGCAGTACTGGTGGGTACAGGTCTGTCACTAATAGTGGTGTACTGTACTGGTGGGTGCAGGTCTGTCACTAATACTGGGGTACAGTACTGGTGGGTACAGATCTGGCAGTAGTACTGTGGTACAGTACTGGTGGGTACAGATCTGGCACTAATACTGTGGTACAGTACTGGTGGGTACAGATCTGGCACTAATACTGTGATACAGTACTGGTGGGTACAGGTCTGTTACTTATACCTGGGTACAGTACTGGAGGGTACAGGTCTCACTAATACTGGGGTAATGTGCTGGTGGGTACAGGTCTGTCACTAATACTGGTATGCAGTACTCGTGGGTACAGGTCTGTCACTAATACCTGGGTACAGTACTGGTGGGTACAGGTCTGTCACTAATACTGGTGTGCAGTACTCGTGGGTACAGGTCTGTCACTAATACTGTGGCACAGTACTGTTGGGTACAGGTTTGTCACTAATACCTGGGTACAGTACTGGTGGGTACAGGTCTGTTACTATTACTGGTGTACAGTACTGGTGAGTACAGTTCTGTCACTAATACTGGGGTCCTGTACTGGTGGGTACAGGTCTGACATTAATGCTGGTGTACAGTACCAGTGGGTGCAGGTCTCTCACTAATACTGGTGTACATTACTGGTGGGTACAGGTCTGTCACTAATACTGTGGTGCAGTACTGGTGGGTAGAGGTCTGTCACTAATACTGGGTTTCAATACTGGTGGGTACATGTCTGTCACTAATACTGTGGTACAGTACTGGTGGGTACAGATCTGTCACTAATACGGGTGTCCAGTACTGGTGGGTACAGATCTGTCACTAATACTGTGGAACAGTACTGGTGTGCACAGGTCTGTCATTTTACTGGTGTACCGTACTGTTGGGTACAGGTCTGTTACTATTACTGGGGTACAGTACTAGTGGGTACAGGTCTGTCACTAATACTGGTGTACAGGTCTGTCACTAATACTGGTGTCCAGCACTGGTGGGTACAGATCTGTCACTAATACTGTGGTACAGTACTGGTGGGTACAGATCGGTCAATAATACTGGTGTCCAGTACTGGTGGGTACAGATCTGTCACTAATACTGTGATACAGTACTGGTGGGTACAGATCTGTCACTAATACTGGTGTCCAGTGCTGGTGGGTACAGATCTGTCACTAATACTGTGTTGCAGTACTGGTGGGTACAGATCTGTCACTAATACTGTGGTACAGTACTGGTGGGTACAGATCTGTCACTAATACTGTGGAACAGTACTGGTGGGTAGACGTCTGTCACTAATTTTGGGGTACAGTCCTGGTGGGTACAGATCTGGCACTAATACTGTGTTACAGTACTGGTGGGTACAGATCTGGCACTAATACTGTGGGACAGTACTGGTGGGTATAGGTCTGGCACTAATACTGTGGTACAGTACTGGTGGGGACAGATCTGGCACTAATACTGTGGTACAGTACTGGTGGGTACAGATCTGGCACTGATACTGTGGTACAGTTCTGGTGGGTAGACGTGTCTCACTAATTCTGGGGTACAGTCCTGGTGGGTACAGGTCTGTCACGAATACTGGGGTACTGTACTGGTGGGTACAGGTCTGTCATTAATACTGGTGCACAGTACTGGTGGGTAGACGTCTGTCACTAATTCTGGGGTACAGTACTGGTGGGTACAGATCTGTCACTAATACTGGGGTACAGTACTGGTGGGTGCAGGTCTGTCACTAATAGTGGTGTACTGTGCTGGTGGGTACAGGTCTGTCACTATTACTGTGGTACAGTACTGGTGGGTACAGATCTGTCACTAATTCTGGGGTACAGGTCTGTCACTAATACTGGGGTGCAGTACTGGTGGGTAGAGGTCTGTCACTCATACTGGGGTACAGCACTGGTGGGTACAGGTCTGTCATTAATACTGGCGTACAGTCCTGGTGGGTACAAGTCTGTCACTAATAGTGGTGTCCAGTACTGGTGGGTACAGATCTGTCACTAATTTTGGGGTACAGTCCTGGTGGGTACAGATCTGGCACTAATACTGTGTTACAGTACTGGTCGGTACAGATCTGGCACTAATACTGTGGTACAGTACTGGTGGTTACAGGTCTGGCACTAATACTGTGGTACAGTACTGGTGGGTACAGATCTGGCACTAATACTGTGGTACAGGACTGGTGGGTAGAGGTCTGTCACTAATTCTGGGGTACAGTACTGGTGGGTACAGATCTGGCACTAATACTGTGGTACAGTACTGGTGGGTACAGATCTGGCACTAATACTGTGGTACAGTACTAGTGGGTACAGATCTGGCACTAATACTGTGGTACAGTACTGGTGGGTACAGATCTGGCACTAATACTGTGATACAGTACTGGTGGGTACAGATCTGGCACTAATACTGTGGTACAGTACTGGTGGGTAGACGTCTGTCACTAATTCTGGGGTACAGTACTGGTGGGTACAGGTCTGTCACTAATTCTGGGGTACAGTACTGGTGGGTACAGATCTGGCACTAATACTGTGGTACAGTACTGGTGGGTACAGATCTGGCACTAATACTGTGGTACAGTACTGGTGGGTACAGATCTGGCACTAATACTGTGATACAGTACTGGTGGGTACAGATCTGGCACTAATACTGGTGCACAGTACTGGTGGGTAGACGTCTGTCACTAATACTGGGGTACAGTACTGGTGGGTACAGATCTGTCACTAATACTGGGGTACAGTACTGGTGGGTGCAGGTCTGTCACTAATAGTGGTGTACTGTGCTGGTGGGTACAGGTCTGTCACTATTACTGTGGTACAGTACTGGTGGGTACAGATCTGTCACTAATTCTGGGGTACAGTACTGGTGGGTACAGGTCTGTCACTAATACTGGTGTACAGGTCTGTCACTAATACTGGGGTGCAGTACTGGTGGGTAGAGGTCTGTCACTCATACTGGGGTACAGCACTGGTGGGTACAGGTCTGTCATTAATACTGGCGTACAGTCCTGGTGGGTACAAGTCTGTCACTAATAGTGGTGTCCAGTACTGGTGGGTACAGATCTGTCACTAATACTGGGGTACATAACTGGTGGGTACAGATCTGTCACTAATACTGGTGTCCAGTACTGGTGGGTACAGATCTGTCGCTAATACTGTGGTACAGTACTGGTGTTTAGACGTCTGTCACTAATTTTGGGGTACAGTCCTGGTGGGTACAGATCTGGCACTAATACTGTGTGACAGTACTGGTCGGTACAGATCTGGCACTAATACTGTGGTACAGTACTGGTGGTTACAGGTCTGGCACTAATACTGTGGTACAGTACTGGTGGGTACAGATCTGGCACTAATACTGTGGTACAGGACTGGTGGGTAGACGTCTGTCACTAATTCTGGGGTACAGTACTGGTGGGTACAGATCTGGCACTAATACTGTGGTACAGTACTGGTGGGTACAGGTCTGTCACTAATACTGGTGTACAGTAATGGTGGGTGCAGGTCTGTCACTAATACTCGTGTACTGTACTGGTGCGTACAGGTCTGACATTTATTCTGGGGTGCAGTACTGGTGGGTACAGGTCTGTCACTAATAGTGGTGTACTGTGCTGGTGGGTACAGGTCTGTCACTATTACTGTGGTGGAGTACTGGTGGGTACAGATCTGTCACTAATTCTGGGGTACAGTACTGGTGGGTACAGGTCTGTCACGAATACTGGGGTACTGTACTGGTGGGTACAGGTCTGGCACTAATACTGGGGTACAGTATTGGTGGGTACAGGTATGTCACTAATACTGGTGTACATTACTGGTGGGTACAGGTCTGTTACTAATACTGGGGTACAGTACTGGTGGGTACCGGTCTGTTACTAATACTGGGGTACAGTACTGGTGGGTACAGGTCTGTCACTAATACTGGTATGCAGTACTGGTGGGTACAGGTCTGACACTAATACTGGTGTGCAGTACTGGTGGGTGCAGGTCTGTCACTAATACTGGTTTACAGTACTCGTGGGTACAGGTCTATCACTAATACTGGAGTACAGTACTAGTGGGTACAGGTCTGTCACTAATACTGGGGTGCAGGTCTGTCAATAATACTGGGGTACAGTACTGGTGGGTACAGGTCTGTCACTAATACTGGGGTACAGTACTGGTGTGTGCAGATTGTCACTAATACTGGGGTAATGTGCTGGTGGGTACAGGTCTGTCACTAATACTGGGGTACAGTACTGTTGTGTACAGGCCTGTCGCTAGTACTGGGGTACGGTCCTGGTGGATACAGGTCTGTCACTAACACTGGTGGACAGTACTGGTGGGTACAGGTGTGTCTCTCATAATGGGGTACAGTACTGGTGGGTACAGATCTGTCACTAATACTGGGATACAGTACCTGTGGGTACAGGTCTGTCACTAATACTGGTGTACAGTACTGGTGGGTACAGGTCTGTCACTAATACTGGGGTACAGTGCGGGTGGGTACAGGTCTGTCACTAATACTGAGGTACTGTGCTGGTGGGTACAGGTATGTCACTAATAATGGGGTAAAGTACTGGTGGGTACAGGTCTGTCACTAATACTTGGGTACAGTACTGGTGGGTACAAGTCTGTCTCTAATACTGGGGTACAGTACTGGTGGGTACAGGTCTGTCACCAACCCTGGGTTTCAATACTGGTGGGTGCAGGTCTGTCACTAATACTGGGGTGCAGTATTGGTGGGTGCAGGTCTGTCATTTTACTGGTGTACCGTACTGTTGGGTACAGGTCTGTTACTATTACTGGTGTACAGTACTAGTGAGTACAGCTCTGTCACTAATACTGGGGTACTGTACTGGTGGGTACAGTACTGACATTAATGCTGGTGTACAGTACTGGTGGGTACAGGTCTGTCACTAATACTGGTGGACAGTACTGGTGGGTAGAGGTCTGTCACTCATACTGGGGTGCAGTACTGGTGGGTACAGGTCTGTCACTCATACTGGGGTGCAGTACTGGTGGGTACAGGTCTGTCATTAATGCTGGCATGCAGTACTGGTGCGTGCAGGTCTGTCACTAATACTGGGGTACAGTATTGGGTGCAGGTCTCACTAATACTGGTGTACAGTACTGGTGGGTGGAGGTCTGTCACTAATACTGGTGTACAGTACTGGTGGGTCGAGGTCTGTCACTAATACTGGTGTACAGTACTGGTGGGTCGAGGTCTGTCACTCATACTGGGGTGCAGTACTGGTGGGTACAGGTCTGTCATTAATGCTGGCATACAGTACTGGTGGGTGCAGGTCTGTCACTAATACTGGTGGGTACAGAACTGGTGGGTACAGGTCTGTCACTAATACTGGTGTGCAGTACTGGTGGGTACAGGTCTGTCACTAATACTGGTGTACAGGTCTGTCACTAATACTGGGGTGCAGTACTGGTGGGTAGAGGTCTGTCACTCATACTGGGGTACAGCACTGGTGGGTACAGGTCTGTCATTAATACTGGCATACAGTCCTGGTGGGTACAAGTCTGTCATTTTACTGGTGTTCCGTACTGTGGGGTACAGGTCTGTTACTATTACTGGGGTACAGTAATGGTGAGTACAGGTCTGTCACTAATACTGGGGTACTGTACTGGTGTGTACATGTCTGACCTTAATGCTGGTGTACAGTACTGGTGGGTGCAGGTCTGTCATTAATACTGGGGTGCAGTACTGGTGGGTGCAGGTCTGTCACTAATACTGGGGTACAGTACTGGTGGGTACAGGTCTGTCATTAATACTGGTGCATAGTACTGGTGGGTACAGATCTGGCACTAATACTGTGGTACAGTACTGGTGGGTACAGATCTGGCACTAATACTGTGATACAGTACTGGTGGGTACAGATCTGGCACTAATACTGTGATACAGTACTGGTGGGTACAGATCTGGCACTAATACTGTGGTACAGTACTGGTGGGTAGACGTCTGTCACTAATTCTGGGGTACAGTACTGGTGGGTACAGGTCTGTCACTAATACTGGTGTGCAGTACTCGTGGGTACAGGTCTGTCACTAATACCTGGGTACAGTACTGGTGGGTACAGGTCTGTCACTAATACTGGGGTACAGTACTGGTGGGTACAGGTCTGTCACTCATACTGGGGTACAGTACTGGTGGGTACAGGTCTGTCACTAATACTGTGGCACAGTACTGTTGGGTACAGGTTTGTCACTAATACCTGGGTACAGTACTGGTGGGTACAGGTCTGTTACTATTACTGGTGTACAGTACTGGTGAGTACAGTTCTGTCACTAATACTGGGGTCCTGTACTGGTGGGTACAGGTCTGACATTAATGCTGGTGTACAGTACCGGTGGGTGCAGGTCTCTCACTAATACTGGTGTACATTACTGGTGGGTACAGGTTTGTCACTAATACTGTGGTGCAGTACTGGTGGTTAGAGGTCTGTCACTAATACTGGGTTTCAATACTGGTGGGTACAGATCTGTCACTAATACGGGTGTCCAGTACTGGTGGGTACAGATCTGTCACTAATACTGTGGAACAGTACTGGTGTGCACAGGTCTGTCATTTTACTGGTGTACCGTACTGTTGGGTACAGGTCTGTTACTATTACTGGGGTACAGTACTAGTGGGTACAGGTCTGTCACTAATACTGGTGTACAGGTCTGTCACTAATACTGGTGTCCAGCACTGGTGGGTACAGATCTGTCACTAATACTGTGGTACAGTACTGGTGGGTACAGATCGGTCACTAATACTGGTGTCCAGTACTGGTGGGTACAGATCTGTCACTAATACTGTGATACAGTACTGGTGGGTACAGATCTGTCACTAATACTGGTGTCCAGTGCTGGTGGGTACAGATCTGTCACTAATAATGGGGTAAAGTACTGGTGGGTACAGATCTGTCACTAATACTGTGGTACAGTACTGGTGGGTACAGATCTGTCACTAATACTGTGGTACAGTACTGGTGGGTAGACGTCTGTCACTAATTTTGGGGTACAGTCCTGGTGGGTACAGATCTGGCACTAATACTGTGTTACAGTACTGGTGGGTACAGATCTGGCACTAATACTGTGGGACAGTACTGGTGGGTATAGGTCTGGCACTAATACTGTGGGACAGTACTGGTGGGTACAGGTCTGGCACTAATACTGTGGTACAGTACTGGTGGGGACAGATCTGGCACTAATACTGTGGTACAGTACTGGTGGGTACAGATCTGGCACTGATACTGTGGTACAGTTCTGGTGGGTAGACGTGTCTCACTAATTCTGGGGTACAGTCCTGGTGGGTACAGGTCTGTCACGAATACTGGGGTACTGTACTGGTGGGTACAGGTCTGTCATTAATACTGGTGCACAGTACTGGTGGGTAGACGTCTGTCACTAATTCTGGGGTACAGTACTGGTGGGTACAGATCTGTCACTAATACTGGGGTACAGTACTGGTGGGTGCAGGTCTGTCACTAATAGTGGTGTACTGTGCTGGTGGGTACAGGTCTGTCACTATTACTGTGGTACAGTACTGGTGGGTACAGATCTGTCACTAATTCTGGGGTACAGTACTGGTGGGTACAGGTCTGTCACTAATACTGGTGTACAGGTCTGTCACTAATACTGGGGTGCAGGACTGGTGGGTAGACGTCTGTCACTAATTCTGGGGTACAGTACTGGTGGGTACAGATCTGGCACTAATACTGTGGTACAGTACTGGTGGGTACAGATCTGGCACTAATACTGTGGTACAGTACTAGTGGGTACAGATCTGTCACTAATTCTGGGGTACAGTACTGGTGGGTACAGGTCTGTCACTAATACTGGTGTACAGGTCTGTCACTAATACTGGGGTGCAGTACTGGTGGGTAGAGGTCTGTCACTCATACTGGGGTACAGCACTGGTGGGTACAGGTCTGTCATTAATACTGGCGTACAGTCCTGGTGGGTACAAGTCTGTCACTAATAGTGGTGTCCAGTACTGGTGGGTACAGATCTGTCACTAATACTGGGGTACAGTACTGGTGGGTACAGATCTGTCACTAATACTGGTGTCCAGTACTGGTGGGTACAGATCTGTCGCTAATACTGTGGTACAGTACTGGTGTTTAGACGTCTGTCACTAATTTTGGGGTACAGTCCTGGTGGGTACAGATCTGGCACTAATACTGTGTGACAGTACTGGTCGGTACAGATCTGGCACTAATACTGTGGTACAGTACTGGTGGTTACAGGTCTGGCACTAATTCTGGGGTACAGTACTGGTGGGTACAGATCTGGCACTAATACTGTGGTACAGGACTGGTGGGTACAGGTCTGTCACTAATACTGGTGTACAGTAATGGTGGGTGCAGGTCTGTCACTAATACTCGTGTACTGTACTGGTGCGTACAGGTCTGACATTTATTCTGGGGTGCAGTACTGGTGGGTACAGGTCTGTCACTAATAGTGGTGTACTGTGCTGGTGGGTACAGGTCTGTCACTATTACTGTGGTGGAGTACTGGTGGGTACAGATCTGTCACTAATTCTGGGGTACAGTACTGGTGGGTACAGGTCTGTCACGAATACTGGGGTACTGTACTGGTGGGTACAGGTCTGGCACTAATACTGGGGTACAGTATTGGTGGGTACAGGTATGTCACTAATACTGGTGTACATTACTGGTGGGTACAGGTCTGTTACTAATACTGGGGTACAGTACTGGTGGGTACCGGTCTGTTACTAATACTGGGGTACAGTACTGGTGGGTACAGGTCTGTCACTAATACTGGGGTACTGTTCTGGTGGGTACAGGTCTGTCACTAATACTGGTATGCAGTACTGGTGGGTGCAGGTCTGACACTAATACTGGTGTGCAGTACTGGTGGGTACAGGTCTATCACTAATACTGGAGTACAGTACTAGTGGGTACAGGTCTGTCACTAATACTGGGGTGCAGGTCTGTCAATAATACTGGGGTACAGTACTGGTGGGTACAGGTCTGTCACTAATACTGGGGTACAGTACTGGTGTGTGCAGATTGTCACTAATACTGGGGTAATGTGCTGGTGGGTACAGGTCTGTCACTAATACTGGGGTACAGGTCTGTGATTAATACTGGCATACAGTACTGGTGGGTACAGGTCTGTCATTAATACTGGGGTACAGTACTGTTGTGTACAGGCCTGTCGCTAGTACTGGGGTACGGTCCTGGTGGATACAGGTCTGTCACTAACACTGGTGGACAGTACTGGTGGGTACAGGTGTGTCTCTCATAATGGGGTACAGTACTGGTGGGTACAGATCTGTCACTAATACTGGGATACAGTACCTGTGGGTACAGGTCTGTCACTAATACTGGTGTACAGTACTGGTGGGTACAGGTCTGTCACTAATACTGGGGTACTGTGCTGGTGGGTACAGGTATGTCACTAATAATGGGGTAAAGTACTGGTGGGTACAGGTCTGTCACTAATACTTGGGTACAGTACTGGTGGGTACAAGTCTGTCTCTAATACTGGGGTACAGTACTGGTGGGTACAGGTCTGTCACCAACCCTGGGTTTCAATACTGGTGGGTGCAGGTCTGTCACTAATACTGGGGTGCAGTATTGGTGGGTGCAGGTCTGTCATTTTACTGGTGTACCGTACTGTTGGGTACAGGTCTGTTACTATTACTGGTGTACAGTACTAGTGAGTACAGCTCTGTCACTAATACTGGGGTACTGTACTGGTGGGTACAGTACTGACATTAATGCTGGTGTACAGTACTGGTGGGTACAGGTCTGTCACTAATACTGGTGGACAGTACTGGTGGGTAGAGGTCTGTCACTCATACTGGGGTGCAGTACTGGTGGGTACAGGTCTGTCATTAATGCTGGCATGCAGTACTGGTGCGTGCAGGTCTGTCACTATTACTGTGGTGGAGTACTGGTGGGTACAGATCTGTCACTAATTCTGGGGTACAGTACTGGTGGGTGGAGGTCTGTCAGTAATACTGGTGTACAGTACTGGTGGGTCGAGGTCTGTCACTCATACTGGGGTGCAGTACTGGTGGGTAAGGTCTGTCATTAATGCTGGCATACAGTACTGGTGGGTGCAGGTCTGTCACTAATACTGGTGGGTACAGAACTGGTGGGTACAGGTCTGTCACTAATACTGGTGTGCAGTACTGGTGGGTACAGGTCTGTCACTAATACTGGTGTACAGGTCTGTCACTAATACTGGGGTGCAGTACTGGTGGGTAGAGGTCTGTCACTCATACTGGCATACAGTCCTGGTGGGTACAAGTCTGTCATTTTACTGGTGTTCCGTACTGTGGGGTACAGGTCTGTTACTATTACTGGGGTACAGTAATGGTGAGTACAGGTCTGTCACTAATACTGGGGTACTGTACTGGTGTGTACATGTCTGACCTTAATGCTGGTGTACAGTACTGGTGGGTGCAGGTCTGTCATTAATACTGGGGTGCAGTACTGGTGGGTGCAGGTCTGTCACTAATACTGGGGTACAGTACTGGTGGGTACAGGTCTGTCATTAATACTGGTGCATAGTACTGGTGGGTACAGATCTGGCACTAATACTGTGGTACAGTACTGGTGGGTACAGATCTGGCACTAATACTGTGATACAGTACTGGTGGGTACAGATCTGGCACTAATACTGTGATACAGTACTGGTGGGTACAGATCTGGCACTAATACTGTGGTACAGTACTGGTGGGTAGACGTCTGTCACTAATTCTGGGGTACAGTCCTGGTGGGTACAGATCTGTCACGAATACTGTGGTACAGTACTGGTGGGTACAGGTCTATCATTAATACCGGTGCACAGTACTGGTGGGTACAGGTCTGTCACTAATACTGGTGTACAGTAATGGTGGGTGCAGGTCTGTCACTAATACTCGTGTACTGTACTGGTGCGTACAGGTCTGACATTTATTCTGGGGTGCAGTACTGGTGGGTACAGGTCTGTCACTAATAGTGGTGTACTGTGCTGGTGGGTACAGGTCTGTCACTATTACTGTGGTGGAGTACTGGTGGGTACAGATCTGTCACTAATTATGGGGTACAGTACTGGTGGGTACAGGTCTGTCACGAATACTGGGGTACTGTACTGGTGGGTACAGGTCTGGCACTAATACTGGGGTACAGTATTGGTGGGTACAGGTATGTCACTAATACTGGTGTACATTACTGGTGGGTACAGGTCTGTTACTAATACTGGGGTACAGTACTGGTGGGTACCGGTCTGTTACTAATACTGGGGTTCAGTACTGGTGGGTACAGGTCTGTCACTAATACTGGGGTACTGTTCTGGTGGGTACAGGTCTGTCACTAATACTGGTATGCAGTACTGGTGGGTACAGGTCTGACACTAATACTGGTGTGCAGTACTGGTGGGTGCAGGTCTGTCACTAATACTGGTTTACAGTACTCGTGGGTACAGGTCTATCACTAATACTGGAGTACAGTACTAGTGGGTACAGGTCTGTCACTAATACTGGGGTGCAGGTCTGTCAATAATACTGGGGTACAGTACTGGTGGGTACAGGTCTGTCACTAATACTGGGGTACAGTACTGGTGTGTGCAGATTGTCACTAATACTGGGGTAATGTGCTGGTGGGTACAGGTCTGTCACTAATACTGGCGTACAGGTCTGTGATTAATACTGGCATACAGTACTGGTGGGTACAGGTCTGTCATTAATACTGGGGTACAGTACTGTTGTGTACAGGCCTGTCGCTAGTACTGGGGTACGGTCCTGGTGGATACAGGTCTGTCACTAACACTGGTGTACAGTACTGGTGGGTACAGGTGTGTCTCTCATAATGGGGTACAGTACTGGTGGGTACAGATCTGTCACTAATACTGGGATACAGTACCTGTGGGTACAGGTCTGTCACTAATACTGGTGTACAGTACTGGTGGGTACAGGTCTGTCACTAATACTGGGGTACAGTGCCGGTGGGTACAGGTCTGTCACTAATACTGGGGTACTGTTCTGGTGGGTACAGGTCTGTCACTAATACTGGTATGCAGTACTGGTGGGTACAGGTCTGACACTAATACTGGTGTGCAGTACTGGTGGGTGCAGGTCTGTCACTAATACTGGTTTACAGTACTCGTGGGTACAGGTCTATCACTAATACTGGAGTACAGTACTGGTGGGTACAGGTCTGTCACTAATACTGGGGTGCAGGTCTGTCAATAATACTGGGGTACAGTACTGGTGGGTACAGGTCTGTCACTAATACTGGGGTACAGTACTGGTGGGTGCAGATTGTCACTAATACTGGGGTAATGTGCTGGTGGGTACAGGTCTGTCACTAATACTGGGGTACAGGTCTGTGATTAATACTGGCATACAGTACTGGTGGGTACAGGTCTGTCATTAATACTGGGGTACAGTACTGTTGTGTACAGGCC
Organism: Heterodontus francisci; assembly: GCF_036365525.1. Classification (NCBI taxonomy): domain Eukaryota; kingdom Metazoa; phylum Chordata; class Chondrichthyes; order Heterodontiformes; family Heterodontidae; genus Heterodontus; species Heterodontus francisci. The sequence goes on along the minus strand of NC_090409.1, from coordinate 30,819,353 downwards.
TGTCGCTAGTACTGGGGTACGGTCCTGGTGGATACAGGTCTGTCACTAACACTGGTGTACAGTACTGGTGGGTACAGGTGTGTCTCTCATAATGGGGTACAGTACTGGTGGGTACAGATCTGTCACTAATACTGGGATACAGTACCTGTGGGTACAGGTCTGTCACTAATACTGGTGTACAGTACCGGTGGGTACAGGTCTGTCACTAATACTGGGGTACAGTGCCGGTGGGTACAGGTCTGTCACTAATACTGGGGTACTGTGCTGGTGGGTACAGGTATGTCACTAATAATGGGGTAAAGTACTGGTGGGTACAGGTCTGTCACTAATACTTGGGTACAGTACTGGTGGGTACAAGTCTGTCGCTAATACTGGGGTACAGTACTGGTGGGTAGACGTCTGTCACTAATTTTGGGGTACAGTCCTGGTGGGTACAGATCTGGCACTAATACTGTGTTACAGTACTGGTGGGTACAGATCTGGCACTAATACTGTGGGACAGTACTGGTGGGTATAGGTCTGGCACTAATACTGTGGGACAGTACTGGTGGGTACAGGTCTGGCACTAATACTGTGGTACAGTACTGGTGGGGACAGATCTGGCACTAATACTGTGGTACAGTACTGGTGGGTACAGATCTGGCACTGATACTGTGGTACAGTTCTGGTGGGTAGACGTGTCTCACTAATTCTGGGGTACAGTCCTGGTGGGTACAGGTCTATCACGAATACTGGGGTACTGTACTGGTGGGTACAGGTCTGTCATTAATACTGGTGCACAGTACTGGTGGGTAGACGTCTGTCACTAATTCTGGGGTACAGTACTGGTGGGTACAGATCTGTCACTAATACTGGGGTACAGTACTGGTGGGTGCAGGTCTGTCACTAATAGTGGTGTACTGTGCTGGTGGGTACAGGTCTGTCACTATTACTGTGGTACAGTACTGGTGGGTACAGATCTGTCACTAATTCTGGGGTACAGTACTGGTGGGTACAGGTCTGTCACTAATACTGGTGTACAGGTCTGTCACTAATACTGGGGTGCAGTACTGGTGGGTAGAGGTCTGTCACTCATACTGGTGTACAGCACTGGTGGGTACAGGTCTGTCATTAATACTGGCGTACAGTCCTGGTGGGTACAAGTCTGTCACTAATAGTGGTGTCCAGTACTGGTGGGTACAGATCTGTCACTAATTTTGGGGTACAGTCCTGGTGGGTACAGATCTGGCACTAATACTGTGTTACAGTACTGGTCGGTACAGATCTGGCACTAATACTGTGGTACAGTACTGGTGGTTACAGGTCTGGCACTAATACTGTGGTACAGTACTGGTGGGTACAGATCTGGCACTAATACTGTGGTACAGGACTGGTGGGTAGAGGTCTGTCACTAATTCTGGGGTACAGTACTGGTGGGTACAGATCTGGCACTAATACTGTGGTACAGTACTGGTGGGTACAGATCTGGCACTAATACTGTGGTACAGTACTAGTGGGTACAGATCTGGCACTAATACTGTGGTACAGTACTGGTGGGTACAGATCTGGCACTAATACTGTGATACAGTACTGGTGGGTACAGATCTGGCACTAATACTGTGGTACAGTACTGGTGGGTAGACGTCTGTCACTAATTCTGGGGTACAGTACTGGTGGGTACAGGTCTGTCACTAATTCTGGGGTACAGTACTGGTGGGTACAGATCTGGCACTAATACTGTGGTACAGTACTGGTGGGTACAGATCTGGCACTAATACTGTGGTACAGTACTGGTGGGTACAGATCTGGCACTAATACTGTGATACAGTACTGGTGGGTACAGATCTGGCACTAATACTGGTGCACAGTACTGGTGGGTAGACGTCTGTCACTAATTCTGGGGTACAGTACTGGTGGGTACAGATCTGTCACTAATACTGGGGTACAGTACTGGGGGGTGCAGGTCTGTCACTAATAGTGGTGTACTGTGCTGGTGGGTACAGGTCTGTCACTATTACTGTGGTACAGTACTGGTGGGTACAGATCTGTCACTAATTCTGGGGTACAGTACTGGTGGGTACAGGTCTGTCACTAATAGTGGTGTACAGGTCTGTCACTAATACTGGGGTGCAGTACTGGTGGGTAGAGGTCTGTCATTAATACTGGCGTACAGTCCTGGTGGGTACAAGTCTGTCACTAATAGTGGTGTCCAGTACTGGTGGGTACAGATCTGTCACTAATACTGGGGTACAGTACTGGTGGGTACAGATCTGTCACTAATACTGGTGTCCAGTACTGGTGGGTACAGATCTGTCGCTAATACTGTGGTACAGTACTGGTGTTTAGACGTCTGTCACTAATTTTGGGGTACAGTCCTGGTGGGTACAGATCTGGCACTAATACTGTGTGACAGTACTGGTCGGTACAGATCTGGCACTAATACTGTGGTACAGTACTGGTGGTTACAGGTCTGGCACTAATACTGTGGTACAGTACTGGTGGGTACAGATCTGGCACTAATACTGTGGTACAGGACTGGTGGGTAGACGTCTGTCACTAATTCTGGGGTACAGTACTGGTGGGTACAGATCTGGCACTAATACTGTGGTACAGTACTGGTGGGTACAGGTCTGTCACTAATACTGGTGTACAGTAATGGTGGGTGCAGGTCTGTCACTAATACTCGTGTACTGTACTGGTGCGTACAGGTCTGACATTTATTCTGGGGTGCAGTACTGGTGGGTACAGGTCTGTCACTAATAGTGGTGTACTGTGCTGGTGGGTACAGGTCTGTCACTATTACTGTGGTAGAGTACTGGTGGGTACAGATCTGTCACTAATTCTGGGGTACAGTACTGGTGGGTACAGGTCTGTCACGAATACTGGGGTACTGTACTGGTGGGTACAGGTCTGGCACTAATACTGGGGTACAGTATTGGTGGGTACAGGTATGTCACTAATACTGGTGTACATTACTGGTGGGTACAGGTCTGTTACTAATACTGGGGTACAGTACTGGTGGGTACCGGTCTGTTACTAATACTGGGGTACAGTACTGGTGGGTACAGGTCTGTCACTAATACTGGGGTACTGTTCTGGTGGGTACAGGTCTGTCACTAATACTGGTATGCAGTACTGGTGGGTACAGGTCTGACACTAATACTGGTGTGCAGTACTGGTGGGTGCAGGTCTGTCACTAATACTGGTTTACAGTACTCGTGGGTACAGGTCTATCACTAATACTGGAGTACAGTACTAGTGGGTACAGGTCTGTCACTAATACTGGGGTGCAGGTCTGTCAATAATACTGGGGTACAGTACTGGTGGGTACAGGTCTGTCACTAATACTGGGGTACAGTACTGGTGTGTGCAGATTGTCACTAATACTGGGGTAATGTGCTGGTGGGTACAGGTCTGTCAATAATACTGGGGTACAGTACTGGTGGGTACAGGTCTGTCACTAATACTGGGGTACAGTACTGGTGTGTGCAGATTGTCACTAATACTGGGGTAATGTGCTGGTGGGTACAGGTCTGTCACTAATACTGGGGTACAGGTCTGTGATTAATACTGGCATACAGTACTGGTGGGTACAGGTCTGTCATTAATACTGGGGTACAGTACTGTTGTGTACAGGCCTGTCGCTAGTACTGGGGTACGGTCCTGGTGGATACAGGTCTGTCACTAACACTGGTGGACAGTACTGGTGGGTACAGGTGTGTGTCTCATAATGGGGTACAGTACTGGTGGGTACAGATCTGTCACTAATACTGGGATACAGTACCTGTGGGTACAGGTCTGTCACTAATACTGGTGTACAGTACTGGTGGGTACAGGTCTGTCACTAATACTGGGGTACAGTGCCGGTGGGTACAGGTCTGTCACTAATACTGGGGTACTGTGCTGGTGGGTACAGGTATGTCACTAATAATGGGGTAAAGTACTGGTGGGTACAGGTCTGTCACTAATACTTGGGTACAGTACTGGTGGGTACAAGTCTGTCTCTAATACTGGGGTACAGTACTGGTGGGTACAGGTCTGTCACCAACCCTGGGTTTCAATACTGGTGGGTGCAGGTCTGTCACTAATACTGGGGTGCAGTATTGGTGGGTGCAGGTCTGTCATTTTACTGGTGTACCGTACTGTTGGGTACAGGTCTGTTACTATTACTGGTGTACAGTACTAGTGAGTACAGCTCTGTCACTAATACTGGGGTACTGTACTGGTGGGTACAGTACTGACATTAATGCTGGTGTACAGTACTGGTGGGTACAGGTCTGTCACTAATACTGGTGGACAGTACTGGTGGGTAGAGGTCTGTCACTCATACTGGGGTGCAGTACTGGTGGGTACAGGTCTGTCATTAATGCTGGCATGCAGTACTGGTGCGTGCAGGTCTGTCACTAATACTGGGGTACAGTATTGGGTGCAGGTCTCACTAATACTGGTGTACAGTACTGGTGGGTGGAGGTCTGTCACTAATACTGGGGTACAGTACTGGTGGGTGCAGGTCTGTCACTAATACTGGTGTACAGTACTGGTGGGTCGAGGTCTGTCACTCATACTGGGGTGCAGTACTGGTGGGTACAGGTCTGTCATTAATGCTGGCATACAGTACTGGTGGGTGCAGGTCTGTCACTAATACTGGTGGGTACAGAACTGGTGGGTACAGGTCTGTCACTAATACTGGTGTGCAGTACTGGTGGGTACAGGTCTGTCACTAATACTGGTGTACAGGTCTGTCACTAATACTGGGGTGCAGTTCTGGTGGGTAGAGGTCTGTCACTCATACTGGGGTACAGCACTGGTGGGTACAGGTCTGTCATTAATACTGACATACAGTCCTGGTGGGTACAAGTCTGTCATTTTACTGGTGTTCCGTACTGTGGGGTACAGGTCTGTTACTATTACTGGGGTACAGTAATGGTGAGTACAGATCTGTCACTAATACTGGGGTACTGTACTGGTGTGTACATGTCTGACCTTAATGCTGGTGTACAGTACTGGTGGGTGCAGGTCTGTCATTAATACTGGGGTGCAGTACTGGTGGGTGCAGGTCTGTCACTAATACTGGGGTACAGTACTGGTGGGTACAGGTCTGTCATTAATACTGGTGCATAGTACTGGTGGGTACAGATCTGGCACTAATACTGTGGTACAGTACTGGTGGGTACAGATCTGGCACTAATACTGTGATACAGTACTGGTGGGTACAGATCTGGCACTAATACTGTGATACAGTACTGGTGGGTACAGATCTGGCACTAATACTGTGGTACAGTACTGGTGGGTAGACGTCTGTCACTAATTCTGGGGTACAGTACTGGTGGGTACAGGTCTGTCACTAATACTGGTGTGCAGTACTCGTGGGTACAGGTCTGTCACTAATACCTGGGTACAGTACTGGTGGGTACAGGTCTGTCACTAATACTGGGGTACAGTACTGGTGGGTACAGGTCTGTCACTAATACTGGGGTACAGTACTGGTGGGTACAGGTCTGTCACTAATACTGTGGCACAGTACTGTTGGGTACAGGTTTGTCACTAATACCTGGGTACAGTACTGGTGGGTACAGGTCTGTTACTATTACTGGTGTACAGTACTGGTGAGTACAGTTCTGTCACTAATACTGGGGTCCTGTACTGGTGGGTACAGGTCTGACATTAATGCTGGTGTACAGTACCGGTGGGTGCAGGTCTCTCACTAATACTGGTGTACATTACTGGTGGGTACAGGTTTGTCACTAATACTGTGGTGCAGTACTGGTGGGTAGAGGTCTGTCACTAATACTGGGTTTCAATACTGGTGGGTACAGATCTGTCACTAATACGGGTGTCCAGTACTGGTGGGTACAGATCTGTCACTAATACTGTGGAACAGTACTGGTGTGCACAGGTCTGTCATTTTACTGGTGTACCGTACTGTTGGGTACAGGTCTGTTACTATTACTGGGGTACAGTACTAGTGGGTACAGGTCTGTCACTAATACTGGTGTCCAGCACTGGTGGGTACAGATCTGTCACTAATACTGTGGTACAGTACTGGTGGGTACAGATCGGTCACTAATACTGGTGTCCAGTACTGGTGGGTACAGATCTGTCACTAATACTGTGATACAGTACTGGTGGGTACAGATCTGTCACTAATACTGGTGTCCAGTGCTGGTGGGTACAGATCTGTCACTAATACTGTGTTGCAGTACTGGTGGGTACAGATCTGTCACTAATACTGTGGTACAGTACTGGTGGGTACAGATCTGTCACTAATACTGTGGTACAGTACTGGTGGGTAGACGTCTGTCACTAATTTTGGGGTACAGTCCTGGTGGGTACAGATCTGGCACTAATACTGTGTTACAGTACTGGTGGGTACAGATCTGGCACTAATACTGTGGGACAGTACTGGTGGGTATAGGTCTGGCACTAATACTGTGGGACAGTACTGGTGGGTACAGGTCTGGCACTAATACTGTGGTACAGTACTGGTGGGGACAGATCTGGCACTAATACTGTGGTACAGTACTGGTGGGTACAGATCTGGCACTGATACTGTGGTACAGTTCTGGTGGGTAGACGTGTCTCACTAATTCTGGGGTACAGTCCTGGTGGGTACAGGTCTGTCACGAATACTGGGGTACTGTACTGGTGGGTACAGGTCTGTCATTAATACTGGTGCACAGTACTGGTGGGTAGACGTCTGTCACTAATTCTGGGGTACAGTACTGGTGGGTACAGATCTGTCACTAATACTGGGGTACAGTACTGGTGGGTGCAGGTCTGTCACTAATAGTGGTGTACTGTGCTGGTGGGTACAGGTCTGTCACTATTACTGTGGTACAGTACTGGTGGGTCCAGATCTGTCACTAATTCTGGGGTACAGTACTGGTGGGTACAGGTCTGTCACTAATACTGGTGTACAGGTCTGTCACTAATACTGGGGTGCAGTACTGGTGGGTAGAGGTCTGTCACTCATACTGGGGTACAGCACTGGTGGGTACAGGTCTGTCATTAATACTGGCGTACAGTCCTGGTGGGTACAAGTCTGTCACTAATAGTGGTGTCCAGTACTGGTGGGTACAGATCTGTCACTAATTTTGGGGTACAGTCCTGGTGGGTACAGATCTGGCACTAATACTGTGTTACAGTACTGGTCGGTACAGATCTGGCACTAATACTGTGGTACAGTACTGGTGGTTACAGGTCTGGCACTAATACTGTGGTACAGTACTGGTGGGTACAGATCTGGCACTAATACTGTGGTACAGGACTGGTGGGTAGAGGTCTGTCACTAATTCTGGGGTACAGTACTGGTGGGTACAGATCTGGCACTAATACTGTGGTACAGTACTGGTGGGTACAGATCTGGCACTAATACTGTGGTACAGTACTAGTGGGTACAGATCTGGCACTAATACTGTGGTACAGTACTGGTGGGTACAGATCTGGCACTAATACTGTGATACAGTACTGGTGGGTACAGATCTGGCACTAATACTGTGGTACAGTACTGGTGGGTAGACGTCTGTCACTAATTCTGGGGTACAGTACTGGTGGGTACAGGTCTGTCACTAATTCTGGGGTAGAGTACTGGTGGGTACAGATCTGGCACTAATACTGTGGTACAGTACTGGTGGGTACAGATCTGGCACTAATACTGTGGTACAGTACTGGTGGGTACAGATCTGGCACTAATACTGTGATACAGTACTGGTGGGTACAGATCTGGCACTAATACTGGTGCACAGTACTGGTGGGTAGACGTCTGTCACTAATTCTGGGGTACAGTACTGGTGGGTACAGATCTGTCACTAATACTGGGGTACAGTACTGGTGGGTGCAGGTCTGTCACTAATAGTGGTGTACTGTGCTGGTGGGTACAGGTCTGTCACTATTACTGTGGTACAGTACTGGTGGGTACAGATCTGTCACTAATTCTGGGGTACAGTACTGGTGGGTACAGGTCTGTCACTAATACTGGTGTACAGGTCTGTCACTAATACTGGGGTGCAGTACTGGTGGGTAGAGGTCTGTCATTAATACTGGCGTACAGTCCTGGTGGGTACAAGTCTGTCACTAATAGTGGTGTCCAGTACTGGTGGGTACAGATCTGTCACTAATACTGGGGTACAGTACTGGTGGGTACAGATCTGTCACTAATACTGGTGTCCAGTACTGGTGGGTACAGATCTGTCGCTAATACTGTGGTACAGTACTGGTGTTTAGACGTCTGTCACTAATTTTGGGGTACAGTCCTGGTGGGTACAGATCTGGCACTAATACTGTGTGACAGTACTGGTCGGTACAGATCTGGCACTAATACTGTGGTACAGTACTGGTGGTTACAGGTCTGGCACTAATACTGTGGTACAGTACTGGTGGGTACAGATCTGGCACTAATACTGTGGTACAGGACTGGTGGGTAGACGTCTGTCACTAATTCTGGGGTACAGTACTGGTGGGTACAGATCTGGCACTAATACTGTGGTACAGTACTGGTGGGTACAGGTCTGTCACTAATACTGGTGTACAGTAATGGTGGGTGCAGGTCTGTCACTAATACTCGTGTACTGTACTGGTGCGTACAGGTCTGACATTTATTCTGGGGTGCAGTACTGGTGGGTACAGGTCTGTCACTAATAGTGGTGTACTGTGCTGGAGGGTACAGGTCTGTCACTATTACTGTGGTGGAGTACTGGTGGGTACAGATCTGTCACTAATTCTGGGGTACAGTACTGGTGGGTACAGGTCTGTCACGAATACTGGGGTACTGTACTGGTGGGTACAGGTCTGGCACTAATACTGGGGTACAGTATTGGTGGGTACAGGTATGTCACTAATACTGGTGTACATTACTGGTGGGTACAGGTCTGTTACTAATACTGGGGTACAGTACTGGTGGGTACCGGTCTGTTACTAATACTGGTATGCAGTACTGGTGGGTACAGGTCTGACACTAATACTGGTGTGCAGTACTGGTGGGTGCAGGTCTGTCACTAATACTGGTTTACAGTACTCGTGGGTACAGGTCTATCACTAATACTGGAGTACAGTACTAGTGGGTACAGGTCTGTCACTAATACTGGGGTGCAGGTCTGTCAATAATACTGGGGTACAGTACTGGTGGGTACAGGTCTGTCACTAATACTGGGGTACAGTACTGGTGTGTGCAGATTGTCACTAATACTGGGGTAATGTGCTGGTGGGTACAGGTCTGTCACTAATACTGGGGTACAGGTCTGTGATTAATACTGGCATACAGTACTGGTGGGTACAGGTCTGTCATTAATACTGGGGTACAGTACTGTTGTGTACAGGCCTGTCGCTAGTACTGGGGTACGGTCCTGGTGGATACAGGTCTGTCACTAACACTGGTGGACAGTACTGGTGGGTACAGGTGTGTCTCTCATAATGGGGTACAGTACTGGTGGGTACAGATCTGTCACTAATACTGGGATACAGTACCTGTGGGTACAGGTCTGTCACTAATACTGGTGTACAGTACTGGTGGGTACAGGTCTGTCACTAATACTGGGGTACAGTGCCGGTGGGTACAGGTCTGTCACTAATACTGGGGTACTGTGCTGGTGGGTACAGGTATGTCACTAATAATGGGGTAAAGTACTGGTGGGTACAGGTCTGTCACTAATACTTGGGTACAGTACTGGTGGGTACAAGTCTGTCTCTAATACTGGGGTACAGTACTGGTGGGTACAGGTCTGTCACCAACCCTGGGTTTCAATACTGGTGGGTGCAGGTCTGTCACTAATACTGGGGTGCAGTATTGGTGGGTGCAGGTCTGTCATTTTACTGGTGTACCGTACTGTTGGGTACAGGTCTGTTACTATTACTGGTGTACAGTACTAGTGAGTACAGCTCTGTCACTAATACTGGGGTACTGTACTGGTGGGTACAGTACTGACATTAATGCTGGTGTACAGTACTGGTGGGTACAGGTCTGTCACTAATACTGGTGGACAGTACTGGTGGGTAGAGGTCTGTCACTCATACTGGGGTGCAGTACTGGTGGGTACAGGTCTGTCATTAATGCTGGCATGCAGTACTGGTGCGTGCAGGTCTGTCACTAATACTGGGGTACAGTATTGGGTGCAGGTCTCACTAATACTGGTGTACAGTACTGGTGGGTGGAGGTCTGTCACTAATACTGGGGTACAGTACTGGTGGGTGCAGGTCTGTCACTAATACTGGTGTACAGTACTGGTGGGTCGAGGTCTGTCACTCATACTGGGGTGCAGTACTGGTTGGTACAGGTCTGTCATTAATGCTGGCATACAGTACTGGTGGGTGCAGGTCTGTCACTAATACTGGTGGGTACAGAACTGGTGGGTACAGGTCTGTCACTAATACTGGTGTGCAGTACTGGTGGGTACAGGTCTGTCACTAATACTGGTGTACAGGTCTGTCACTAATACTGGGGTGCAGTACTGGTGGGTAGAGGTCTGTCACTCATACTGGGGTACAGCACTGGTGGGTACAGGTCTGTCATTAATACTGGCATACAGTCCTGGTGGGTACAAGTCTGTCATTTTACTGGTGTTCCGTACTGTGGGGTACAGGTCTGTTACTATTACTGGGGTACAGTAATGGTGAGTACAGATCTGTCACTAATACTGGGGTACTGTACTGGTGTGTACATGTCTGACCTTAATGCTGGTGTACAGTACTGGTGGGTGCAGGTCTGTCATTAATACTGGGGTGCAGTACTGGTGGGTGCAGGTCTGTCACTAATACTGGGGTACAGTACTGGTGGGTACAGGTCTGTCATTAATACTGGTGCATAGTACTGGTGGGTACAGATCTGGCACTAATACTGTGGTACAGTACTGGTGGGTACAGATCTGGCACTAATACTGTGATACAGTACTGGTGGGTACAGATCTGGCACTAATACTGTGATACAGTACTGGTGGGTACAGATCTGGCACTAATACTGTGGTACAGTACTGGTGGGTAGACGTCTGTCACTAATTCTGGGGTACAGTACTGGTGGGTACAGGTCTGTCACTAATACTGGTGTGCAGTACTCGTGGGTACAGGTCTGTCACTAATACCTGGGTACAGTACTGGTGGGTACAGGTCTGTCACTAATACTGGGGTACAGTACTGGTGGGTACAGGTCTGTCACTAATACTGGGGTACAGTACTGGTGGGTACAGGTCTGTCACTAATACTGGGGTACAGTACTGGTGGGTACAGGTCTGTCACTAATACTGTGGCACAGTACTGTTGGGTACAGGTTTGTCACTAATACCTGGGTACAGTACTGGTGGGTACAGGTCTGTTACTATTACTGGTGTACAGTACTGGTGAGTAAAGTTCTGTCACTAATACTGGGGTCCTGTACTGGTGGGTACAGGTCTGACATTAATGCTGGTGTACAGTACCGGTGGGTGCAGGTCTCTCACTAATACTGGTGTACATTACTGGTGGGTACAGGTTTGTCACTAATACTGTGGTGCAGTACTGGTGGGTAGAGGTCTGTCACTAATACTGGGTTTCAATACTGGTGGGTACAGATCTGTCACTAATACGGGTGTCCAGTACTGGTGGGTACAGATCTGTCACTAATACTGTGGAACAGTACTGGTGTGCACAGGTCTGTCATTTTACTGGTGTACCGTACTGTTGGGTACAGGTCTGTTACTATTACTGGGGTACAGTACTAGTGGGTACAGGTCTGTCACTAATACTGGTGTACAGGTCTGTCACTAATACTGGTGTCCAGCACTGGTGGGTACAGATCTGTCACTAATACTGTGGTACAGTACTGGTGGGTACAGATTGGTCACTAATACTGGTGTCCAGTACTGGTGGGTACAGATCTGTCACTAATACTGTGATACAGTACTGGTGGGTACAGATCTGTCACTAATACTGGTGTCCAGTGCTGGTGGGTACAGATCTGTCACTAATACTGTGTTGCAGTACTGGTGGGTACAGATCTGTCACTAATACTGTGGTACAGTACTGGTGGGTACAGATCTGTCACTAATACTGTGGTACAGTACTGGTGGGTAGACGTCTGTCACTAATTTTGGGGTACAGTCCTGGTGGGTACAGATCTGGCACTAATACTGTGTTACAGTACTGGTGGGTACAGATCTGGCACTAATACTGTGGGACAGTACTGGTGGGTATAGGTCTGGCACTAATACTGTGGGACAGTACTGGTGGGTACAGGTCTGGCACTAATACTGTGGTACAGTACTGGTGGGGACAGATCTGGCACTAATACTGTGGTACAGTACTGGTGGGTACAGATCTGGCACTGATACTGTGGTACAGTTCTGGTGGGTAGACGTGTCTCACTAATTCTGGGGTACAGTACTGGTGGGTACAGATCTGTCACTAATACTGGGGTACAGTACTGGTGGGTGCAGGTCTGTCACTAATAGTGGTGTACTGTGCTGGTGGGTACAGGTCTGTCACTATTACTGTGGTACAGTACTGGTGGGTACAGATCTGTCACTAATTCTGGGGTACAGTACTGGTGGGTACAGGTCTGTCACTAATACTGGTGTACAGGTCTGTCACTAATACTGGGGTGCAGTACTGGTGGGTAGAGGTCTGTCACTCATACTGGGGTACAGCACTGGTGGGTACAGGTCTGTCATTAATACTGGCGTACAGTCCTGGTGGGTACAAGTCTGTCACTAATAGTGGTGTCCAGTACTGGTGGGTACAGATCTGTCACTAATTTTGGGGTACAGTCCTGGTGGGTACAGATCTGGCACTAATACTGTGTTACAGTACTGGTCGGTACAGATCTGGCACTAATACTGTGGTACAGTACTGGTGGTTACAGGTCTGGCACTAATACTGTGGTACAGTACTGGTGGGTACAGATCTGGCACTAATACTGTGGTACAGGACTGGTGGGTAGACGTCTGTCACTAATTCTGGGGTACAGTACTGGTGGGTACAGATCTGGCACTAATACTGTGGTACAGTACTGGTGGGTACAGATCTGGCACTAATACTGTGGTACAGTACTAGTGGGTACAGATCTGGCACTAATACTGTGGTACAGTACTGGTGGGTACAGATCTGGCACTAATACTGTGATACAGTACTGGTGGGTACAGATCTGGCACTAATACTGTGGTACAGTACTGGTGGGTAGACGTCTGTCACTAATTCTGGGGTACAGTACTGGTGGGTACAGGTCTGTCACTAATTCTGGGGTACAGTACTGGTGGGTACAGATCTGGCACTAATACTGTGGTACAGTACTGGTGGGTACAGATCTGGCACTAATACTGTGGTACAGTACTGGTGGGTACAGATCTGGCACTAATACTGTGATACAGTACTGGTGGGTACAGATCTGGCACTAATACTGTGATACAGTACTGGTGGGTACAGATCTGGGACTAATACTGTGGTACAGTACTGGTGGGTACAGGTCTGTCATTAATACTGGTGCACAGTACTGGTGGGTAGACGTCTGTCACTAATTCTGGGGTACAGTACTGGTGGGTACAGATCTGTCACTAATACTGGGGTACAGTACTGGTGGGTGCAGGTCTGTCACTAATAGTGGTGTACTGTGCTGGTGGGTACAGGTCTGTCACTATTACTGTGGTACAGTACTGGTGGGTACAGATCTGTCACTAATTCTGGGGTACAGTACTGGTGGGTACAGGTCTGTCACTAATACTGGTGTACAGGTCTGTCACTAATACTGGGGTGCAGTACTGGTGGGTAGAGGTCTGTCACTCATACTGGGGTACAGCACTGGTGGGTACAGGTCTGTCATTAATACTGGCGTACAGTCCTGGTGGGTACAAGTCTGTCACTAATAGTGGTGTCCAGTACTGGTGGGTACAGATCTGTCACTAATACTGGGGTACAGTACTGGTGGGTACAGATCTGTCACTAATACTGGTGTCCAGTACTGGTGGGTACAGATCTGTCGCTAATACTGTGGTACAGTACTGGTGTTTAGACGTCTGTCACTAATTTTGGGGTACAGTCCTGGTGGGTACAGATCTGGCACTAATACTGTGTGACAGTACTGGTCGGTACAGATCTGGCACTAATACTGTGGTACAGTACTGGTGGTTACAGGTCTGGCACTAATTCTGGGGTACAGTACTGGTGGGTACAGATCTGGCACTAATACTGTGGTACAGGACTGGTGGGTACAGGTCTGTCACTAATACTGGTGTACAGTAATGGTGGGTGCAGGTCTGTCACTAATACTCGTGTACTGTACTGGTGCGTACAGGTCTGACATTTATTCTGGGGTGCAGTACTGGTGGGTACAGGTCTGTCACTAATAGTGGTGTACTGTGCTGGTGGGTACAGGTCTGTCACGAATACTGGGGTACTGTACTGGTGGGTACAGGTCTGGCACTAATACTGGGGTACAGTATTGGTGGGTACAGGTATGTCACTAATACTGGTGTACATTACTGGTGGGTACAGGTCTGTTACTAATACTGGGGTACAGTACTGGTGGGTACCGGTCTGTTACTAATACTGGGGTACAGTACTGGTGGGTACAGGTCTGTCACTAATACTGGGGTACTGTTCTGGTGGGTACAGGTCTGTCACTAATACTGGTATGCAGTACTGGTGGGTGCAGGTCTGACGCTAATACTGGTGTGCAGTACTGGTGGGTGCAGGTCTGTCACTAATCCTGGTTTACAGTACTCGTGGGTACAGGTCTATCACTAATACTGGAGTACAGTACTAGTGGGTACAGGTCTGTCACTAATACTGGGGTGCAGGTCTGTCAATAATACTGGGGTACAGTACTGGTGGGTACAGGTCTGTCACTAATACTGGGGTACAGTACTGGTGTGTGCAGATTGTCACTAATACTGGGGTAATGTGCTGGTGGGTACAGGTCTGTCACTAATACTGGGGTACAGTACTGTTGTGTACAGGCCTGTCGCTAGTACTGGGGTACGGTCCTGGTGGATACAGGTCTGTCACTAACACTGGTGGACAGTACTGGTGGGTACAGGTGTGTGTCTCATAATGGGGTACAGTACTGGTGGGTACAGATCTGTCACTAATACTGGGATACAGTACCTGTGGGTACAGGTCTGTCACTAATACTGGTGTACAGTACTGGTGGGTACAGGTCTGTCACTAATACTGGGGTACAGTGCCGGTGGGTACAGGTCTGTCACTAATACTGGGGTACTGTGCTGGTGGGTACAGGTATGTCACTAATAATGGGGTAAAGTACTGGTGGGTACAGGTCTGTCACTAATACTTGGGTACAGTACTGGTGGGTACAAGTCTGTCTCTAATACTGGGGTACAGTACTGGTGGGTACAGGTCTGTCACCAACCCTGGGTTTCAATACTGGTGGGTGCAGGTCTGTCACTAATACTGGGGTGCAGTATTGGTGGGTGCAGGTCTGTCATTTTACTGGTGTACCGTACTGTTGGGTACAGGTCTGTTACTATTACTGGTGTACAGTACTAGTGAGTACAGCTCTGTCACTAATACTGGGGTACTGTACTGGTGGGTACAGTACTGACATTAATGCTGGTGTACAGTACTGGTGGGTACAGGTCTGTCACTAATACTGGTGGACAGTACTGGTGGGTAGAGGTCTGTCACTCATACTGGGGTGCAGTACTGGTGGGTACAGGTCTGTCATTAATGCTGGCATGCAGTACTGGTGCGTGCAGGTCTGTCACTATTACTGTGGTGGAGTACTGGTGGGTACAGATCTGTCACTAATTCTGGGGTACAGTACTGGTGGGTGGAGGTCTGTCACTAATACTGGGGTACAGTACTGGTGGGTGCAGGTCTGTCACTAATACTGGTGTACAGTACTGGTGGGTCGAGGTCTGTCACTCATACTGGGGTGCAGTACTGGTGGGTAAGGTCTGTCATTAATGCTGGCATACAGTACTGGTGGGTGCAGGTCTGTCACTAATACTGGTGGGTACAGAACTGGTGGGTACAGGTCTGTCACTAATACTGGTGTGCAGTACTGGTGGGTACAGGTCTGTCACTAATACTGGTGTACAGGTCTGTCACTAATACTGGGGTGCAGTACTGGTGGGTAGAGGTCTGTCACTCATACTGGGGTACAGCACTGGTGGGTACAGGTCTGTCATTAATACTGGCATACAGTCCTGGTGGGTACAAGTCTGTCATTTTACTGGTGTTCCGTACTGTGGGGTACAGGTCTGTTACTATTACTGGGGTACAGTAATGGTGAGTACAGGTCTGTCACTAATACTGGGGTACTGTACTGGTGTGTACATGTCTGACCTTAATGCTGGTGTACAGTACTGGTGGGTGCAGGTCTGTCATTAATACTGGGGTGCAGTACTGGTGGGTGCAGGTCTGTCACTAATACTGGGGTACAGTACTGGTGGGTACAGGTCTGTCATTAATACTGGTGCATAGTACTGGTGGGTACAGATCTGGCACTAATACTGTGGTACAGTACTGGTGGGTACAGATCTGGCACTAATACTGTGATACAGTACTGGTGGGTACAGATCTGGCACTAATACTGTGATACAGTACTGGTGGGTACAGATCTGGCACTAATACTGTGGTACAGTACTGGTGGGTAGACGTCTGTCACTAATTCTGGGGTACAGTCCTGGTGGGTACAGATCTGTCACGAATACTGTGGTACAGTACTGGTGGGTACAGGTCTGTCATTAATACCGGTGCACAGTACTGGTGGGTACAGGTCTGTCACTAATACTGGTGTACAGTAATGGTGGGTGCAGGTCTGTCACTAATACTCGTGTACTGTACTGGTGCGTACAGGTCTGACATTTATTCTGGGGTGCAGTACTGGTGGGTACAGGTCTGTCACTAATAGTGGTGTACTGTGCTGGTGGGTACAGGTCTGTCACTATTACTGTGGTGGAGTACTGGTGGGTACAGATCTGTCACTAATTCTGGGGTACAGTACTGGTGGGTACAGGTCTGTCACGAGTACTGGGGTACTGTACTGGTGGGTACAGGTCTGGCACTAATACTGGGGTACAGTATTGGTGGGTACAGGTATGTCACTAATACTGGTGTACATTACTGGTGGGTACAGGTCTGTTACTAATACTGGGGTACAGTACTGGTGGGTACCGGTCTGTTACTAATACTGGGGTTCAGTACTGGTGGGTACAGGTCTGTCACTAATACTGGGGTACTGTTCTGGTGGGTACAGGTCTGTCACTAATACTGGTATGCAGTACTGGTGGGTACAGGTCTGACACTAATACTGGTGTGCAGTACTGGTGGGTGCAGGTCTGTCACTAATACTGGTTTACAGTACTCGTGGGTACAGGTCTATCACTAATACTGGAGTACAGTACTAGTGGGTACAGGTCTGTCACTAATACTGGGGTGCAGGTCTGTCAATAATACTGGGGTACAGTACTGGTGGGTACAGGTCTGTCACTAATACTGGGGTACAGTACTGGTGTGTGCAGATTGTCACTAATACTGGGGTAATGTGCTGGTGGGTACAGGTCTGTCACTAATACTGGGGTACAGGTCTGTGATTAATACTGGCATACAGTACTGGTGGGTACAGGTCTGTCATTAATACTGGGGTACAGTACTGTTGTGTACAGGCCTGTCGCTAGTACTGGGGTACGGTCCTGGTGGATACAGGTCTGTCACTAACACTGGTGTACAGTACTGGTGGGTACAGGTGTGTCTCTCATAATGGGGTACAGTACTGGTGGGTACAGATCTGTCACTAATACTGGGATACAGTACCTGTGGGTACAGGTCTGTCACTAATACTGGTGTACAGTACTGGTGGGTACAGGTCTGTCACTAATACTGGGGTACAGTGCCGGTGGGTACAGGTCTGTCACTAATACTGGGGTACTGTTCTGGTGGGTACAGGTCTGTCACTAATACTGGTATGCAGTACTGGTGGGTACAGGTCTGACACTAATACTGGTGTGCAGTACTGGTGGGTGCAGGTCTGTCACTAATACTGGTTTACAGTACTCGTGGGTACAGGTCTATCACTAATACTGGAGTACAGTACTGGTGGGTACAGGTCTGTCACTAATACTGGGGTGCAGGTCTGTCAATAATACTGGGGTACAGTACTGGTGGGTACAGGTCTGTCACTAATACTGGGGTACAGTACTGGTGGGTGCAGATTGTCACTAATACTGGGGTAATGTGCTGGTGGGTACAGGTCTGTCACTAATACTGGGGTACAGGTCTGTGATTAATACTGGCATACAGTACTGGTGGGTACAGGTCTGTCATTAATACTGGGGTACAGTACTGTTGTGTACAGGCCTGTCGCTAGTACTGGGGTACGGTCCTGGTGGATACAGGTCTGTCACTAACACTGGTGTACAGTACTGGTGGGTACAGGTGTGTCTCTCATAATGGGGTACAGTACTGGTGGGTACAGATCTGTCACTAATACTGGGATACAGTACCTGTGGGTACAGGTCTGTCACTAATACTGGTGTACAGTACTGGTGGGTACAGGTCTGTCACTAATACTGGGGTACAGTGCCGGTGGGTACAGGTCTGTCACTAATACTGGGGTACTGTGCTGGTGGGTACAGGTATGTCACTAATAATGGGGTAAAGTACTGGTGGGTACAGGTCTGTCACTAATACTTGGGTACAGTACTGGTGGGTACAAGTCTGTCGCTAATACTGGGGTACAGTACTGGTGGGTACAGGTCTGTCACCAACCCTGGGTTTCAATACTGGTGGGTGCAGGTCTGTCACTAATACTGGGGTGCAGTATTGGTGGGTGCAGGTCTGTCATTTTACTGGTGTACCGTACTGTTGGGTACAGGTCTGTTACTATTACTGGTGTACAGTACTAGTGAGTACAGCTCTGTCACTAATACTGGGGTACTGTACTGGTGGGTACAGTACTGACATTAATGCTGGTGTACAGTACTGGTGGGTACAGGTCTGTCACTAATACTGGTGGACAGTACTGGTGGGTAGAGGTCTGTCACTCATACTGGGGTGCAGTACTGGTGGGTACAGGTCTGTCATTAATGCTGGCATGCAGTACTGGTGCGTGCAGGTCTGTCACTAATACTGGGGTACAGTATTGGGTGCAGGTCTCACTAATACTGGTGTACAGTACTGGTGGGTGGAGGTCTGTCACTAATACTGGGGTACAGTACTGGTGGGTGCAGGTCTGTCACTAATACTGGTGTACAGTACTGGTGGGTCGAGGTCTGTCACTCATACTGGGGTGCAGTACTGGTGGGTGCAGATCTGTCACTAATACTGGGATACAGTACCTGTGGGTACAGGTCTGTCACTAATACTGGTGTACAGTACTGGTGGGTACAGGTCTGTCACTAATACTGGGGTACAGTGCCGGTGGGTACAGGTCTGTCACTAATACTGGGGTACTGTTCTGGTGGGTACAGGTCTGTCACTAATACTGGTATGCAGTACTGGTGGGTACAGGTCTGACACTAATACTGGTGTGCAGTACTGGTGGGTGCAGGTCTGTCACTAATACTGGTTTACAGTACTCGTGGGTACAGGTCTATCACTAATACTGGAGTACAGTACTGGTGGGTACAGGTCTGTCACTAATACTGGGGTGCAGGTCTGTCAATAATACTGGGGTACAGTACTGGTGGGTACAGGTCTGTCACTAATACTGGGGTACAGTACTGGTGGGTGCAGATTGTCACTAATACTGGGGTAATGTGCTGGTGGGTACAGGTCTGTCACTAATACTGGGGTACAGGTCTGTGATTAATACTGGCATACAGTACTGGTGGGTACAGGTCTGTCATTAATACTGGGGTACAGTACTGTTGTGTACAGGCCTGTCGCTAGTACTGGGGTACGGTCCTGGTGGATACAGGTCTGTCACTAACACTGGTGTACAGTACTGGTGGGTACAGGTGTGTCTCTCATAATGGGGTACAGTACTGGTGGGTACAGATCTGTCACTAATACTGGGATACAGTACCTGTGGGTACAGGTCTGTCACTAATACTGGTGTACAGTACTGGTGGGTACAGGTCTGTCACTAATACTGGGGTACAGTGCCGGTGGGTACAGGTCTGTCACTAATACTGGGGTACTGTGCTGGTGGGTACAAGTCTGTCGCTAATACTGGGGTACAGTACTGGTGGGTACAGGTCTGTCACCAACCCTGGGTTTCAATACTGGTGGGTGCAGGTCTGTCACTAATACTGGGGTGCAGTATTGGTGGGTGCAGGTCTGTCATTTTACTGGTGTACCGTACTGTTGGGTACAGGTCTGTTACTATTACTGGTGTACAGTACTAGTGAGTACAGCTCTGTCACTAATACTGGGGTACTGTACTGGTGGGTACAGTACTGACATTAATGCTGGTGTACAGTACTGGTGGGTACAGGTCTGTCACTAATACTGGTGGACAGTACTGGTGGGTAGAGGTCTGTCACTCATACTGGGGTGCAGTACTGGTGGGTACAGGTCTGTCATTAATGCTGGCATGCAGTACTGGTGCGTGCAGGTCTGTCACTAATACTGGGGTACAGTATTGGGTGGAGGTCTGTCACTAATACTGGGGTACAGTACTGGTGGGTGCAGGTCTGTCACTAATACTGGTGTACAGTACTGGTGGGTCGAGGTCTGTCACTCATACTGGGGTGCAGTACTGGTGGGTGCAGGTCTGTCACTAATACTGGTGGGTACAGTACTGGTGGGTACAGGTCTGTCACTAATACTGGTGTGCAGTACTGGTGGGTACAGGTCTGTCACTAATACTGGGGTGCAGTACTGGTGGGTAGAGGTCTGTCACTCATACTGGGGTACAGCACTGGTGGGTACAGGTCTGTCATTAATACTGGCATACAGTCCTGGTGGGTACAAGTCTGTCATTTTACTGGTGTACCGTACTGTTGGGTACAGGTCTGTTACTATTACTGGTGTACAGTACTGGTGAGTACAGGTCTGTCACTAATACTGGTGTACAGTACTGGTGTGCACAGTTCTGTCGTTTTACTGGTGTTCCGTACTGTGGGGTACAGGTCTGTTACTATTACTGGGGTACAGTAATGGTGAGTACAGGTCTGTCACTAATACTGGGGTACTGTACTGGTGTGTACATGTCTGACCTTAATGCTGGTGTACAGTACTGGTGGGTGCAGGTCTGTCATTAATACTGGGGTGCAGTACTGGTGGGTGCAGGTCTGTCACTAATACTGGGGTACAGTACTGGTGGGTGCAGGTCTGACAATAATACTGGGGTACAGTACTGGTGGGTACAGGTCTGTCACTAATACTGGGGTACAGTACTGGTGGGTGCAGATTGTCACTAATACTGGGGTAATGTGCTGGTGGGTACAGGTCTGTCACTAATACTGGGGTACAGGTCTGTGATTAATACTGGCATACAGTACTGGTGGGTACAGGTCTGTCATTAATACTGGGGTACAGTACTGTTGTGTGCAGGCCTGTCGCTAGTATTGGGGTACGGTCCTGGTGGATACAGGTCTGTCACTAACACTGGTGTACAGTACTGGTGGGTACAGGTGTGTCTCTCATAATGGGGTACAGTACTGGTGGGTACAGATCTGTCACTAATACTGGGATACAGTACCTGTGGGTACAGGTCTGTCACTAATACTGGTGTACAGTACTGGTGGGTACAGGTCTGTCACTAATACTGGGGTACAGTGCCGGTGGGTACAGGTCTGTCACTAATACTGGGGTACTGTGCTGGTGGGTACAGGTATGTCACTAATAATGGGGTAAAGTACTGGTGGGTACAGGTCTGTCACTAATACTTGGGTACAGTACTGGTGGGTACAAGTCTGTCGCTAATACTGGGGTACAGTACTGGTGGGTACAGGTCTGTCACCAACCCTGGGTTTCAATACTGGTGGGTGCAGGTCTGTCACTAATACTGGGGTGCAGTATTGGTGGGTGCAGGTCTGTCATTTTACTGGTGTACCGTACTGTTGGGTACAGGTCTGTTACTATTACTGGTGTACAGTACTAGTGAGTACAGCTCTGTCACTAATACTGGGGTACTGTACTGGTGGGTACAGTACTGACATTAATGCTGGTGTACAGTACTGGTGGGTACAGGTCTGTCACTAATACTGGTGGACAGTACTGGTGGGTAGAGGTCTGTCACTCATACTGGGGTGCAGTACTGGTGGGTACAGGTCTGTCATTAATGCTGGCATGCAGTACTGGTGCGTGCAGGTCTGTCACTAATACTGGGGTACAGTATTGGGTGCAGGTCTCACTAATACTGGTGTACAGTACTGGTGGGTGGAGGTCTGTCACTAATACTGGGGTACAGTACTGGTGGGTGCAGGTCTGTCACTAATACTGGTGTACAGTACTGGTGGGTCGAGGTCTGTCACTCATACTGGGGTGCAGTACTGGTGGGTGCAGATCTGTCACTAATACTGGGATACAGTACCTGTGGGTACAGGTCTGTCACTAATACTGGTGTACAGTACTGGTGGGTACAGGTCTGTCACTAATACTGGGGTACAGTGCCGGTGGGTACAGGTCTGTCACTAATACTGGGGTACTGTTCTGGTGGGTACAGGTCTGTCACTAATACTGGTATGCAGTACTGGTGGGTACAGGTCTGACACTAATACTGGTGTGCAGTACTGGTGGGTGCAGGTCTGTCACTAATACTGGTTTACAGTACTCGTGGGTACAGGTCTATCACTAATACTGGAGTACAGTACTGGTGGGTACAGGTCTGTCACTAATACTGGGGTGCAGGTCTGTCAATAATACTGGGGTACAGTACTGGTGGGTACAGGTCTGTCACTAATACTGGGGTACAGTACTGGTGGGTGCAGATTGTCACTAATACTGGGGTAATGTGCTGGTGGGTACAGGTCTGTCACTAATACTGGGGTACAGGTCTGTGATTAATACTGGCATACAGTACTGGTGGGTACAGGTCTGTCATTAATACTGGGGTACAGTACTGTTGTGTACAGGCCTGTCGCTAGTACTGGGGTACGGTCCTGGTGGATACAGGTCTGTCACTAACACTGGTGTACAGTACTGGTGGGTACAGGTGTGTCTCTCATAATGGGGTACAGTACTGGTGGGTACAGATCTGTCACTAATACTGGGATACAGTACCTGTGGGTACAGGTCTGTCACTAATACTGGTGTACAGTACTGGTGGGTACAGGTCTGTCACTAATACTGGGGTACAGTGCCGGTGGGTACAGGTCTGTCACTAATACTGGGGTACTGTGCTGGTGGGTACAAGTCTGTCGCTAATACTGGGGTACAGTACTGGTGGGTACAGGTCTGTCACCAACCCTGGGTTTCAATACTGGTGGGTGCAGGTCTGTCACTAATACTGGGGTGCAGTATTGGTGGGTGCAGGTCTGTCATTTTACTGGTGTACCGTACTGTTGGGTACAGGTCTGTTACTATTACTGGTGTACAGTACTAGTGAGTACAGCTCTGTCACTAATACTGGGGTACTGTACTGGTGGGTACAGTACTGACATTAATGCTGGTGTACAGTACTGGTGGGTACAGGTCTGTCACTAATACTGGTGGACAGTACTGGTGGGTAGAGGTCTGTCACTCATACTGGGGTGCAGTACTGGTGGGTACAGGTCTGTCATTAATGCTGGCATGCAGTACTGGTGCGTGCAGGTCTGTCACTAATACTGGGGTACAGTATTGGGTGGAGGTCTGTCACTAATACTGGGGTACAGTACTGGTGGGTGCAGGTCTGTCACTAATACTGGTGTACAGTACTGGTGGATCGAGGTCTGTCACTCATACTGGGGTGCAGTACTGGTGGGTGCAGGTCTGTCACTAATACTGGTGGGTACAGTACTGGTGGGTACAGGTCTGTCACTAATACTGGTGTGCAGTACTGGTGGGTACAGGTCTGTCACTAATACTGGGGTGCAGTACTGGTGGGTAGAGGTCTGTCACTCATACTGGGGTACAGCACTGGTGGGTACAGGTCTGTCATTAATACTGGCATACAGTCCTGGTGGGTACAAGTCTGTCATTTTACTGGTGTACCGTACTGTTGGGTACAGGTCTGTTACTATTACTGGTGTACAGTACTGGTGAGTACAGGTCTGTCACTAATACTGGTGTACAGTACTGGTGTGCACAGTTCTGTCGTTTTACTGGTGTTCCGTACTGTGGGGTACAGGTCTGTTACTATTACTGGGGTACAGTAATGGTGAGTACAGGTCTGTCACTAATACTGGGGTACTGTACTGGTGTGTACATGTCTGACCTTAATGCTGGTGTACAGTACTGGTGGGTGCAGGTCTGTCATTAATACTGGGGTGCAGTACTGGTGGGTGCAGGTCTGTCACTAATACTGGGGTACAGTACTGGTGGGTACAGGTCTGTCACTAATACTGGGGTTCAGTACTGGTGGGTAGAGGTCTGTCACTCATACTGGGGTACAGCACTGGTGGGTACAGGTCTGTCATTAATACTGGCGTACAGTCCTGGTGGGTACAAGTCTGTCACTAATACTGGGTTTCAATACTGGTGGGTACAGGTCTGTTACTAATACTGGTGTCCAGTACTGGTGGGTACAGATCTGTCACTAATACTGGGGTACAGTACTGGTGGGTACAGATCTGTCACTAATACTGTGATACAGTACTGGTGGGTACAGATCTGTCACTAATACTGGTGTCCAGTACTGGTGGGTACAGATCTGTCACTAATACTGTGTTACAGTACTGGTGGGTACAGATCTGGCACTAATACTGTGGTACAGTACTGGTGGGTACAGATCTGGCACTGATACTGTGGTACAGTTCTGGTGGGTAGACGTCTGTCACTAATTCTGGGGTACAGTACTGGTGGGTACAGGTCTGTCATTAATACTGGTGCACAGTACTGGTGGGTGCAGGTCTGTCCCTAATACTGGGGTACGGTGCTGGTGGATACAGGTCTGTCGCTAATACTGGGGTACGGTACTGGTGGGTACAGGTCTGTCATTAATACTGGTGCATAGTACTGGTGGGTACAGGTCTGTCATTAATACCGGTGCACAGTACTGGTGGGTACAGGTCTGTCACTAATACTGGTGTACAGTAATGGTGGGTGCAGGTCTGTCACTAATACTCGTGTACCGTACTGGTGCGTACAGGTCTGTCACTATTACTGTGGTCGAGTACTGGTGGGTACAGATCTGTCACTAATTCTGGGGTTCAGTACTGGTGGGTACAGGTCTGTCACGAATACTGGGGTACTGTACTGGTGGGTACAGGTCTGGCACTAATACTGGGGTACAGTATTGGTGGGTACAGGTATGTCACTAATACTGGTGTACATTACTGGTGGGTACAGGTCTGTTACTAATACTGGGGTACAGTACTGGTGGGTACCGGTCTGTTACTAATACTGGGGTACAGTACTGGTGGGTACAGGTCTGTCACTAATACTGGGGTACTGTTCTGGTGGGTACAGGTCTGTCACTAATACTGGTATGCAGTACTGGTGGGTACAGGTCTGACACTAATACTGGTGTGCAGTACTGGTGGGTACAGGTCTGTCACTAATACTGGTTTACAGTACTCGTGGGTACAGGTCTGTCACTAATACTGGTGTGCAGTACTGGTGGGTACAGATCTGTCACTAATACTGGTGTGCAGTACTGGTGGGTACAGGTCTGTCACTAATACTGGTGTACAGGTCTGTCACTAATACTGGGGTGCAGTACTGGTGGGTAGAGGTCTGTCACTCATACTGGGGTACAGCACTGGTGGGTACAGATCTGGCAGTAATACTGTGGTACAGTACTGGTGGGTACAGATCTGTCACTAATACTGGTGTCCAGTACTGGTGGGTACAGATCTGTCACTAATACTGTGATACAGTACTGGTGGGTACAGATCTGTCACTAATACTGTGGTACAGTACTGGTGGGTACAGATCTGTCACTAATACTGTGTTACAGTACTGGTGGGTAGAGATCTGTCACTAATACTGTGGTACAGTACTGGTGGGTAGACGTCTGTCACTAATTTTGGGGTACAGTCCTGGTGGGTACAGATCTGGCACTAATACTGTGTTACAGTACTGGTGGGTACAGATCTGGCACTAATACTGTGGTACAGTACTGGTGGGTACAGGTCTGGCACTAATACTGTGATACAGTACTGGTGGGTACAGATCTGGCACTAATACTGTGATACAGTACTGGTGGGTACAGATCTGGCACTAATACTGTGATACAGTACTGGTGGGTACAGATCTGGCACTAATACTGTGGTACAGTACTAGTGGGTACAGATCTGGCACTAATACTGTGGTACAGTACTGGTGGGTACAGATCTGGCACTAATACTGTGATACAGTACTGGTGGGTACAGATCTGGCACTAATACTGTGATTACTGGTGGGTACAGATCTGGCACTAATACTGTGGTACAGTACTGGTGGGTAGACGTCTGTCACTAATTCTGGGGTACAGTCCTGGTGGGTACAGATCTGTCACGAATACTGTGGTGCAGTACTGGTGGGTACAGGTCTGGCACTAATACTGTGTTGCAGTACTGGTGGGTACAGACCTGGCACTCATACTGTGGTACAGTACTGGTGGGTGCAGATCTGGCACTGATACTGTGGTACAGTTCTGGTGGGTACAGGTCTGTCACGAATACTGGGGTACTGTACTGGTGGGTACAGGTCTGTCATTAATACTGGTGCAGAGTACTGGTGGGTACAGGTCTGTCACTAATACTGGTGCACAGTGCTGGTGGGTGCAGGTCTGTCACTAATACTGGGGTACGGTGCTGGTGGATACAGGTCTGTCGCTAATACTGGGGTACGGTACTGGTGGGTACAGGTCTGTCATTAATACTGGTGCATAGTACTGGTGGGTGCAGGTCTGTCATTAATACCGGTGCACAGTACTGGTGGGTACAGGTTTGTCACTAATACTGGTGTACAGTAATGGTGGGTGCAGGTTTGTCACTAATACTCGTGAACTGTACTGGTGCGTCCGGGTCTGTCACTATTACTGTGGTAGAGTACTGGTGGGTACAGATCTGTCACTAATTCTGGGGTACAGTACTGGTGGGTACAAGTCTGTCACGAATACTGGGGTACTGTACTGGTGGGTACAGGTCTGGCACTAATACTGGGGGACAGTATAGGTGGGTACAGGTATGTCACTAATACTGGTGTACATTACTGGTGGGTACAGGTCTGTTACTAAAACTGGGGTACAGTACTGGTGGGTACCGGTCTGTTACTAATACTGGGGTACAGTACTGGTGGGTACAGGTCTGTCACGAATACTGGGGTACTGTACTGGTGGGTACAGGTCTGTCATTAATACTGGTGCACAGTACTGGTGGGTACAGGTCTGTCACGAATACTGGTGCACAGTACTGGTGGGTGCAGGTCTGTCACTAATACTGGGGTACGGTGCTGGTGGATACAGGTCTGTCGCTAATACTGGGGTACGGTACTGGTGGGTACAGGTCTGTCATTAATACTGGTGCATAGTACTGGTGGGTACCGGTCTGTTACTAATACTGGGGTACAGTACTGGTGGGTACAGGTCTGTCACTAATACTGGGGTACAGTACTGGTGGGTACAGGTCTGACACTACTACTGGTGTGCAGTACTGGTGGGTACAGGTCTGTCACTAATACTGGTTAACAGTACTCGTGGGTACAGGTCTATCACTAATACTGGAGTACAGTACTGGTGGGTACAGGTCTGTCACTAATACTGGTGTGCAGTACTGGTGGGTGCAGGTCTGACAATAATACTGGGGTACAGTACTGGTGGGTACAGGTCTGTCACTAATACTGGGGTACAGTACTGGTGGGTGCAGATTGTCACTAATACTGGGGTAATGTGCTGGTGGGTACAGGTCTGTCACTAATACTGGGATACAGTACTGGTGGGTACAGGTGTTTTATTAATACTGTGGTACAGTACTGATGGGTACAGGTCTGTCATTAATACTGGTGTACAGTACTGGTGGGTACAGATTTGTCACTAATACTGTGGTGCAGTACTGGTGGGTACAGGTCTGTGATTAATACTGGCATACAGTACTGGTGGGTGCAGGTCTGTCACTAATACTGGGGTACCGGTCTGTCTCTAATATTGGTGTACAGTACTGGTGGGTATAGGTCTGTACCTAATATTGGGGTACAGTACTGTTGTGGACAGGCCTGTCGCTAGTACTGGGGTACGGTCCTGGTGGACACAGGTCTGTCACTAACACTGGTGTACAGTACTGGTGGGTACAGGTGTGTCTCTCATAATGGGGTACAGTACTGGTGGGTACAGATCTGTCACTAATACTGGGATACAGTACCTGTGGGTACAGGTCTGTCACTAATACTGGTGTACAGTACTGGTGGGTACAGGTCTGTCACTAATACTGGGGTACAGTGCCGGTGGGTACAGGTCTGTCACTAATACTGGGGTACTGTGCTGGTGGGTACAGGTATGTCACTAATAATGGGGTAAAGTACTGGTGGGTACAGGTCTGTCACTAATACTTGGGTACAGTACTGGTGGGTACAAGTCTGTCGCTAATGCTGGGGTACAGTATTGGTGGGTGCAGGTCTGTTACTATTACTGGTGTACAGTACTAGTGAGTACAGCTCTGTCACTAATACTGGGGTACTGTACTGGTGGGTACAGTACTGACATTAATGCTGGTGTACAGTACTGGTGGGTAGAGGTCTGTCACTCATACTGGGGTGCAGTACTGGTGGGTACAGGTCTGTCATTAATGCTGGCATACAGTACTGGTGCGTGCAGGTCTGTCACTAATACTGGGGTACAGTATTGGGTGCATGTCTCACTAATACTGGTGTACAGTACTGGTGGGTGGAGGTCTGTCACTAATACTGGGGTACAGTACTGGTGGGTCGAGGTCTGTCACTCATACTGGGGTGCAGTACTGGTGGGTACAGGTCTGTCATTAATGCTGGCATACAGTACTGGTGGGTGCAGGTCTGTCATTAATGCTGGCATACAGTACTGGTGGGTGCAGGTCTGTCACTAATACTGGGGTACAGTATTGGGTGCAGGTCTCATTAATACTGGTGTACAGTACTGGTGGGTGGAGGTCTGTCACTAATACTGGTGGGTACAGGTCTGTCAATAATGGTGTGCAGTACTGGTGGGTAGAGGTCTGTCACTCATACTGGGGTACAGCACTGGTGGGTACAGGTCTGTCATTAATACTGGCATACAGTACTGGTGTGCACAGTTCTGTCGTTTTACTGGTGTTCCGTACTGTGGGGTACAGGTCTGTTACTATTACTGGTGTACAGTAATGGTGAGTACAGGTCTGTCACTAATACTGGGGTACTGTACTGGTGTGTACATGTCTGACATTAATGCTGGTGTACAGTACTGGTGGGTGCAGGTCTGTCATTAATACTGGGGTACAGTACTGGTGGGTACAGGTCTGTCACTAATGCTGGGGTACAGTACTGGTGGGTGCAGGTCTGTCACTAATACTGGGGTACAGTACTGGTGGGTACAGGTCTGTCACTTATACTGGTGTACAGGTCTGTCACAAATACTGGGTTTCAATACTGGTGGGTACAGGTCTGTCACTAATACTGGTGTCCCGTACTGGTGGGTACAGATCTGTCACTAATACTGGGGCACAGTACTGGTGGGTACAGATCTGTCACTAATACTGGTGTCCAGTACTGGTGGGTACAGATCTGTCGCTAATACTGTGGTACAGTACTGGTGTTTAGACGTCTGTCACTAATTTTGGGGTACAGTCCTGGTGGGTACAGATCTGGCACTAATACTGTGTTACAGTACTGGTCGGTACAGATCTGGCACTAATACTGTGGTACAGTACTGGTGGGTACAGGTCTGGCACTAATACTATGGTACAGTACTGGTGGGTACAGATCTGGCACTAATACTGTGGTACAGGACTGGTGGGTAGACGTCTGTCACTAATTCTGGGGTACAGGACTGGTGGGTACAGATCTGGCAGTAATACTGTGGTACAGTACTGGTGGGTACAGATCTGGCACTAATACTGTGGTACAGTACTAGTGGGTACCGATCTGGCACTAATACTGTGGTACTGTACTGGTGGGTACAGATCTGGCACTAATACTGTGATACAGTACTGGTGGGTACAGATCTGGCACTAATACTGTGGTACAGTACTGGTGGGTAGACGTCTGTCACTAATTTTGGGGTACAGTACTGGTGGGTACAGGTCTGTCACTAATTCTGGGGTACAGTACTGGTGGGTACAGATCTGTCACTAATACTGTGGTACAGTACTGGTGGGTACAGGTCTGGCACTAATACTGTGGTACAGTACTGTTGGGTACAGATCTGGCACTAATACTGTGGTACAGTACTGGTGGGTACAGATCTGGCACTAATACTGTGGTGCAGTTCTGGTGGGTAGACGTCTTCACTAATTCTGGGGTACAGTACTGGTGGGTACAGGTCTGTCACGACTACTGGGGTACAGTACTGGTGGGTACAGGTCTGTCACTAATACTCGTGTACTGTACTGGTGCGTACAGGTCTGACTTTTATTCTGGTGTGCAGTACTGGTAGGTACAGGTCTGTCACTAAGACTGGGGTACAGTCCTGGTGGGTACAGGTCTGTCATTTCTACTGGTGCACAGTACTGGTGGGTACAGGTCTGTCATTAATACTGGTGCACAGTACTGGTGGGTACAGGTCTGTCACTAATACTGGGGTACAGTACTGGTGGGTACAGGTCTGTCACTAATACTGGGGTACAGTACTGGTGGGTACAGGTCTGTCACTAATACTGGGGTACAGTACTGGTGGGTACAGAACTGGCACTATTAATGTGGTACAGTACTGGTGGGTACAGGTCTGTCACTAATGCTGGGGTACAGTACTGGTGGGTGCAGGTCTGTCATTAATACTGGGGTACAGTACTGGTGGGTACAGGTCTGTCGCTAATGCTGGGTACAGTACTGGTGGGTGCAGGTCTGTCACTAATGCTGGTGTACAGTACTGGTGGGTACAGGTCTGTCACTAATACTGGTGTACAGGTCTGTCACTAATACTGGGTTGCAGTACTGGTGGGTAGAGGTCTGTCACTCATACTGGGGTACAGCACTGGTGACTACAGGTCTGTCATTAATACTGGCATACAGTCCTGGTGGGTACAAGTCTGTCACTAATACTGGGTTTCAATACTGGTGGGTACAGGTCTGTCACTAATACTGGTGTCCAGTACTGGTGGGTACAGATCTGTCACTAATACTGGGGTACAGTGCTGGTGGGTACAGATCTGTCACTAATACTGGTGTCCAGTACTGGTGGGTACAGATCTGTCACTAATACTGGTGTCCAGTACTGGTGGGTACAGATCTGTCACTAATACTGGTGTCCAGTACTGGTGGGTACAGATCTGTCACTAATACTGGTGTCCAGTACTGGTGGGTGCAGATCTGTCGCTAATACTGTGGTACAGTACTGGTGGGTACAGGTCTGTCACTAATACCTGGGTACAGTACTGGTGGGTACAGGTCTGTCACTAATACTGGGGTACAGTACTGGTGGGTACAGGTCTGTCACTAATACTGGGGTACAGTACTGGTGTTTACAGGTCTGTCACTAATACTCGTTTGCAGTCCTGGTGGGTACAGGTCTTTCACTAATACTGGTGTACAGTGCTGGTGGGTACAGGTCTGTCACTCAGACTGGTGTACAGTACTGGTGGGTGCAGGTCTGTCACTAAGACTGGTGTACAGTGCTGGTGGGTACAGGTCTGTCACTAAGACTGGTGTACAGTACTGGTGGGTACAGGTCTGTCATTCATACTGGTGTACAGTGCTGGTCGGTACAGGTCTGTCAATAATACTGGTGTACAGTGCTGGTGGGTACAGGTCTGTCTCTAAGACTGGTGTACAGTGCTGGTGGGGACAGGTCTGTCACTAAGACTGGTGTACAGTACTGGTGGGTACAGGTCTGTCACTAAGACTGGTGTACAGTACTGGTGGGTACAGGTCTGTCACTAAGACTGGTGTACAGTGCTGGTGGGTACAGGTCTGTCACTAAGACTTGTGTCCAGTACTGGTGGGTACAGGTCTGTCACTCAGACTGGTGTACAGTAGTGGTGGGTACAGGTCTCTCACTAATACTGGGGTACTGTGCTGGTGGGTACAGGTCTGTCACTAATACTGGTGTGCAGTACTGGTGGGTGCAGGTCTGTCACTAATACTGGGGTACAGTACTGGTGGGTACAGGTCTGTCACAAATACTGGTGTGCAGTACTGGTGGGTACAGGTCTGTCACCAATACTGGTGTACAGATCTGGTGGGTACAGATCTGTCACTAATACTGGTTTGCAGTCCTGGTGGGTACAGGTCTTTCACTAATACTGGTGTACAGTACTGGTGGGTACAGGTCTGTCATTAATACTGGTGTACAGTACTGGTCGGTACAGGTCTGTCACTAATACTGGTGTACAGTACTGGTGGGTACAGGTCTGTCACTAATACTGGTGCACAGTACTGGTGGGTATAGGTCTGTCACTAAGACTGGTGTACAGTACTGGTGGGTACAGGTCTGTCATTAATACTGGTGTACAGTGCTGGTGGGTACAGGTCTGTCACTAATACTGGTGTACAGTACTGGTGGGTACAGGTCTTTCACTAATACTGGTGTACAGTGCTGGTGGGTACAGGTCTGTCACTAAGACTGGTGTACAGTGCTGGTGGGTACAGGTCTGTCACTGAGACTGGTGTACAGTACTGGTGGGTACAGGTCTGTCATTAATACTGGTGTACAGTACTGGTGGGTACAGGTCTTTCACTAATACTGGTGTACAGTGCTGGTGGGTACAGGTCTGTCACTAATACTGGTGCACATTACTGGTGGGTACAGGTATTAGTGACAGAAACCCACGCGGTCTCTGAGTTGCAAACTCCGCGCAGGCGGTACCCAGAACTGAATCCGGGTCGCTGGAGGTGTGAAGCTGCGGTGGCATCCACTGTGCCTTCCCACCCCTCCCACCCCACGCCCCCTATCTTCGGGCAGGCTTTAAAAGCCCCCGAATCTGTCTGAATTTGGGAAGCAGCTGTTCCTGTCGGGACTTGTCAGCTGTGATTTTTTTTTTTTTTAAAGGCCAATCTGCAGGAAGACGGGAAAGGGAATTTCCACTCTTGCGCTCCAGACCCCTGGTGAGGATGAGGAATGGCCCCGGGGATAGTTTCTTCCCGCAGGCTGGGTGGAAACCTTTGGCGGGCCAGAATTTGTCTGGTGGACCATATGTTGGACAACCCTGGGATAGAGGATTGGCTAACTAACAGGAAACAGAGAGTTGGGAGAAATGGGCCATTTTGCCGTTGGCTAACAGTAACAATGGTGTGCCAGAGAGATCAGTGCTGGGCCTCAGCTATTTCCAATCTGTATTCATGTGTTGGCTGACAGGACCCAAGGGTATTGTTGTCAAATTTGCTGACCGTATAAAAATAGGTGTGAAGGCAAGTTGTGTGGCAGACACATCATCTGCAAAGTGATATCGATAGGTTGATTGGGTAAAAATGTAGCAGATGGAGTGTAATGTGGGGAAAATGCAAGGTAGGAAGAATAGAAAAGCAGAATATTAATTAAATGGCGCAACCCTGCAGAATGCTGCAATACAGAGGGGTCTGGGTCTCCTTGTACATGAAGCACAAAAAGTTAGCATGCAGGTACAAGAAGTAATAAGGAAGGCAAATGGAATGTTGACTTTTATTGCAAGGGGGATGGAGTATCAAAGTAGGGAAGTCTTGCTAGTACTGTACATTGATGAGACCGCAACTGGAGTACTGTGTACAGTTTTGGTCTCCTTATCGAAGGAGGGATATACTTGCATTGGAAGCAGTTCAGAGAAGGTTCGCTAGGCTGATTCCTGGGATGAAGGGGTTGTCTTCTGAAGGAAGGTTGGGCATATACTCATTGGAGTTCAGCAGAATGAGCCGATCTTATTGAAACATATAACATTCTGGAGGGGGGCTTAACATTGTAGATGCTGAGAGGATGTTTCCCCTCATGGGGGAATCTAGAACTTGGGGGAACAGCTTCAGACTCAGGGGTCTCCCATTTAAGACAGAGATGAGGAGGAATTTCTTCTCTGGGGGGCGGTGGGGGGGGGTGGTATTAATCTTTTGAATTCTCTTCCCCAGAGAGCAGTGGGTCATCGGATAGATTCAAGGCTGAGATCGACAGATTCTTGAACTGAAGGGGAGTTGAGGGCTGTGGGGAACAGACAGGAAAGTGGAGTTGAGGCCAAGATCAGATCAGCTGTGATCTTGCTGAATGAGGGAAGCATGCTCGAGGGGCTGAATGGCCTCAGCCCTGCTCCTGTTTCTTATCCTCTTATGTCACTGTAGTGCTGGGGTGCAGTACTGGTGAGTAGTACTGAGTACATGTCTGTCGCTGTAACACAGGGGTGTAACACTGCTGAGTAGTTGTCCATCACTGTTTTACACTGGGATACAGTTCTTGTGCATCTTAATTATTACGATACAAAAATAAGGCCAGTGTATCTCAAGGTTTCTCTGTCCATTTGTGTGTGCACTTCTGCTGCCACTCCTGATTTGAGCCATCACTTCCATTTCCACTGTTATTTCCTCCCCCTTTTTTTTTTGTTTCTTTCCTCTCTACCTCTCCTCGAGCCTTCTCTCCTGTCGTTAGGCCTCTCTTCATTTCTCCCCTTTTCAGGTACTCTGCATTCCCAAATCCCTACCCCAACCCTTCAATACTCCTCAACCTTCCTACTGTCCAACCCCCGTCCCAGGCTTGACTCCCTTGTCGGTCAGCCTGCAGCTTCCCTCTGTGCCCCTCAGCACCCTCTGAAGGGAATGGAAAGCTGGCTGAGGGAGTTTCCCCTAACTGAAGCCTGCCACATTCCCCCACTTGCCTCACCCAGGCCAACACAGTGGTGGTGTGGCTCTTATAATCAAATCTCATCTTGCTCTGTCCCCTTATTCTTTGGCACCTTCTCCTCCTTTGAGCAGGTAGTACAGAGGGTCAGAGGGACCTTGGTGTACTTGTCCATAGATCACTGAAGGCAGCAGCACAGGTAGATAAGGTGGTTAGGAAGGCATATGAGCTACTTGCCTTTATTAGCTGAGGTATAGAATATAAGAGCAGGGAGGTTATGATGGAGCTGTATAAAACACTAGTTAGGCCACAGCTGGAGTACTGTGTACAGTTCTGGGCCCCACACTATAGGAAGGATGTGATTGTACTGGAGAGGGTGCAGAGGAGATTCACCAGGATGTTGCCTGGGCTGGAGCATTTCAGCTATGAAGAGAGACTAGACAGGCTGGGGTTGTTTTCCTTGGTAAGGAGAAGGCTGAGGGGGGACTTGATTGAGGTATACAAAATTATGAGGGGCATTGATAGGTTAGATCGGAAGAAACTTTTTCCCTTAGCAGAGGGATCAATAACCAGGGGCATAGATTTCAGGTAAGGGGCAGGAGGTTTAGAGAGAATTTGAGGAAAAACTTTTTCACCCAGAGGGTGGTTGGAATCTGGAACGCACTGCCTGAAGGGGGTGGTAGAGGGAGGAGCCCTCACAACATTTAAGAAGTATTTAGATAAGCACTTGAAACGTCATAGCTTACAAGACTACGGGCCAAGTGCTGCAAAATGGGATTAGAATAGATAGGTGCTTGATAGCTAGCATGGACACGATGGACCGAAGGGCCTGTTTCTGTGCTGTATAACTCTGAGAATCTCACCATGTCCCTTTGCTCTTGCCTCTCGTTTAAAATCCTCATTCTTTACCACCCACCCAAGCACGAGGCAAATTCTCAGCGAGATATTGTCATTGCTTTCTTCCCTCAGTCTCTGAACCGAACAGCTTTGCATCCTTGTTGATTTCAATTTCTATCATACGCTCTGTCTCCTGAGTTCACTGTCCTCTTATCCTCCCTTAATCTCACCCTCTATTTAAATGCCCAACCCATATTCATGGCCACCGGTAAAATCATTGCTGTCTTTCATCCTGGCCGTTCTCTTGTACGGCCTTCATTTCCACTCCCTTAAGTCCAAGGGATGCTTCCTCGAATGGATAATGCGGATGACTGGTTTAGCATTCACTGGCAGATCTGACTGGATGACATAAAGCACGATCCGGTCCTGCGGTCATCTGCGAAAACAGCTTGCAAATCAGGATCGTCCTGGAATGTAAAGATAACCCCAGCTTCTTTACTCTACTGCAGTCTATCGTCTAAATCCCCTCTCCCGTCTCCTCCATCCCCACCTCCAACAAGTGCTGCATCCCTCCCTTCCACTCGCCCACTGGGCCAAACTACCTCGAAGACTCCCCTATTCCCTCACCATGAGCTCACACCTTTCTCGAGTATCTCTCCTATCTCCCTTCATGCCCTCTCCGAGCTCATCACGTCTGTGAGACCCACCTTCCACGCTCTCGATCGTATTCCCACTAAACTACGGACCACCCAGCTTCCCTTCCTGGCTCCCATGTTAGCAGATATTGTACCGGTTCTCTCTCCTTACATACTGTCCCCCTCTCCTTCAAATCTGCTGTCATCACCCCTATCCTCAAAAAAAAAACCTTTGACCAATGTTCACGCTCAGCCACCATGTGCACAAGTCAGCCCCTTTGAATTACCACACTTGCCTGGCCATGCGAAATATTACAGAGGCGTCACATACTTAAATCACTCGCGCAGTCCAAAATCAAACCCCAACGTTGCCCTTGACCCCTCAGTCCTTGCACACTATCACCTCATCTCCAACCCAAGTCCTTGGAACGTGTTCTCTCCTCCCTGTCCATCTTTCCCAGAATGTCACATGTGAATCTCTCCAATCAGGTTTCCGCCCCTTGCCCCAGTACTGACTCAGCTCTTATCAAAATCACAAATGACATCCTGTGTGACTGTGACAGAGGTAAACTTTCCGCCCCTCGTCCTTCTCCACCTGTCTGCAGCCTTTGACAAGGTTGACCACACCATCCTCCTCCAACCCCTCTCCACTGTCCTCCAGCTGGGTGGGACCAAACGTGCCTGGTTACGTTCTGATCTATCTGATCCCAATCCCGTGCAATTACCTCTGGTATCCCAAAAGGATCTATCTTGGTCCCTTCCTATTTCTCATCTACATGCTGCGCCTTGGCATCCCAGAAACAGTCGGTTTCCACGTGTACGCTGATACCCAGCTTTATCTCACCACCACGTCTCTCGTCACCGCCACTTGTCACTAAATTGTCAGACTGCTTGTCGGACATTCAGTACCCCTCGAGCTGAAATTTCCTCTAGTTAACTATTGGCGAGACTGAAGCCATTATCTTCTGTTTCCCAGCTACCGACTCCTCCATCCCTCTCCCTGGCAAATGGCTGAGGATGAACCAGATTGTTTGCAACCTTGGTATATTTGACTGCGAGGTGAGCTTTTAACCACATATCTGTGCTGTCATGAAGACTGCCTATTTCCACCTCCCTAAATGCCTGATTCTGCCCTGCCTCGGATCTCCAGAGCTGAAACTCTCATCTGTGCCTTTGTTCCCTCCTGACCATTCTAATGCATTTCTGGCCACCTTCAAATCCCATTCACCCCTTATCTCTGCTCGCTGACTCACACTGGCTTCCAGCAACCTTGTTTTCAAATCTCACCATGGCCTGGGCCCTCGCTCTGTCAGCTGCTGCAACCCTCCGAGGTATCAGTGCATCTCTAATTCTGGCCTCTTGAGTATAGAATCCCTGATATTAATCATTTCATTGGAGGCTGCCCCTTCACTTGCCTAGGCCCAAAGCTCTGAAATTCCCTCCGAAACCTCTTTGCGTCTCTCTCTTCCTTTAAAACACTCCTGAAGACCCATCTCTTTGACTGAGCTTTTGGTCATTTGCCCTAATCGCCCCTTATGTGACTCAGCGTCATATTTTGTTTGAGAATTCCTCTGGGAACCGCCCTTTATTACGTTTTATTACGTTAATGGCATGATATAGTTGTACAGATATTTGTACAGTTGTACAGGGCGGCACAGTGGCGCAGTGGTTAGCACTGCAGCCTCACAGCTCCAGGGACCCGGGTTCAATTCCGGGTACTGCCTGTGTGGAGTTTGCAAGTTCTCCCTGTGTCTGCGTGGGTTTTCTCCGGGTGCTCCGGTTTCCTCCCACAAGCCAAAAGACTTGCAGGTTGATAGGTAAATTGGCCAGTATAAATTGTCACTAGTATAGGTAGGTGGTAGGGAAATATAGGGACAGGTGGGGATGTTTGGTAGGAATGTGGGATTAGTGTAGGATTAGTATAAATGGGTGGTTGATGTTCGGCACAGACTCGGTGGGCCGAAGGGCCTGTTACAGTGCTGTATCTCTAATCTAAAAAAAAAAGATGTGTCCTTAACGCTGGCTGAAGTGCTGGTGGGGGCAGATCTGTCACTGTATAAAACTGGGGTACAGTACTGGTGGGTACAGGTCTGTCTTTGTATAACACGGGTACAGTACTGGTGGGTACAGGTCTGTCACTAACATGGTCACAGTTCTGGTGGGTAGAGGTGTGTCACTATAATGCGTGTAGTACTGGTGGGTACAGCTCCAACTAACATTGGCTACTGTACTGGTGGGTACTACTCTGACTAACACTGACTGTAGTACTGGTGGGTACAGGTCTAACTGTAACACTGGCTAAAGTATTCGGTAGAGGTCTGTAACTGTAGCACTGGCTGCAGTACTGGTGGGTACAGGTCTGACACTAACATGGACACAGTTCTGGTGGGTAGAGATGTGTCACTGTATAGTGGGTATAGTACTGGTGGATACAGCTCCAACTGACACTGACTATAGTACTAGTGGGTACAGGTCTGTAACTAACTAGCTACAGTACTGGTGGGTGCAGGTCTGTAACTAACTAGCTACAGTACTGGTGGGTGCAGGTCTGTAACTAGCATGGGTACAGTAGTGGTAGGTACAGGTCTGACACATGGGTACAGTCACAAAAAACGTAATACTTTAGAAAGCCTACAGGAGTATAGAAAGTGCAGGGGTGGACTTAAAAAGGAAATTAGGAAAGCAAAGAGGGGACATGGAAAAATATTGGCAGGGAAAATCAAGGAAAACCCAAAGATGTTTTATCAGTACATTAAGAGCAAGAGGCTAACTAAGGAAAGGATAGGGCCTATCAGAGATATACAAGGTAACTTATGCATGGATGCAGAAGATGTGGGCAGGGTTCTTGATGAGTACTTTGTCTCTGTCTTCACAAAACAGATGGATGATGCAGACATTGTAGTTAGAGGAAGAGTGTGAAATACTAGATATGATCATAATGAGAGAGGAAGAACTGGCAGGAAAGTGGAGTTGAGGCCAGGATGAGATCAGCCATGATCGTATTGAATGGTGGAGCAGGCTCGGGGGGCCGAATTGCCTACTCCTGCTCCTAGTTCTTATGTTCTTACTAGAGGGTCTGATATCCTTGAAAGTGGATAAATCGCCAGGGCCAGATGGATTGTATCTCAGGTTGTTAAAGGAAGCCAGGGAGGAAATAGCGGTTGCTCTGAGGATCGTTTTCAAATCCTCACTAGATACAGCCGAGGGAGGTATCTGAGGATTGGAGGTTTGCAGACGTTGTAACATTGTTTAAAAAGGGTGCGAGGGATAGGTAAAATAGGCTGGTCAGTCTGACCTCAGTAGTGGGTAAATTATTGGGATCACTTCTGAGGGACACGATAAACTGTCACTTAGAAAGGCACGGATTAATCAGGGATAGTCAGCATGGATTTGTTAAGGGAGGGTCATGTCTTACTAACTTGGGTTTTTTGAGGAAGTAACAAGGAGGATTGATGGGAGTGCAGTGGATGTGGTCTACATGGATTTTAGTCAGGCATTTGTTAAGGTCCCACCTGGCAGACTGTTCAGAAAAATGAAATCCCATGGGATACAGGAGAAAGAATGTGGTGACTTGGATCCAAAATTGGCTTAGTGACGGGAAGCAAAGGGTACTGAGTCGATGGATGTTTTTGTGAATGGAAGGCAGCTTCCAGTGGCGTTCGACAGGGCTCAGTGTTGGGTCCCTTGCTGTTTGTGGTATATATTAATGATTTGGACTTAAATGTGGGAGGCATGATTGGGAAATTAGCAGATGACACAAAAATTGGTCGTGTAGTTGATAGTAAAGAGGATAGCTGTAGACTCCAGAATGATATCAATGGTTTGGTTGAGTGGGCGGAAAAGTGACACATGGAATACAATCTGGAAAAATGTGAGGTAATGCATTTGGGGAGGGCAAACAAAGCGAGGGAATACACAATAAACGGGAGGATCTTGAGAGGGGTAGAATAAGTGAGACACCTTGGAGTGCATGTCCAGTACGGGTCAGTCACTGTATAACACTGGGTACAGAATCGGTGGGTACAAGTCTGTCACTGTATAACATGGGCACGTTACTGGTTGGTGCAAGTCTGACCCTGTATAACATGGGTACAGGTCTGTCACTGTATCATACTGGTACAGTACAGGTGGATAAGGTCTCTTGCTGTATAACACTGGGGTACAATACTGGTGGGGACAGGTCTGTCATTATATAACATGGGTATAGTACCTGTGGGTACAGGTCTGTCATAGAAACAGAGAAAATAGGAGCAGGAGTAGGCCATTCGGCCCTTCGATCCTGCACCGCCATTCAATACGGTCATGGCTGATCATCCAAACTCTCTACCCTGATCCTGCTTTCTCCCTGTATCCCCTGATCCCATTAGCCCTAAGAACAATATCTAACTCTTTCTTGAATATATTTAATGATTTGGCCTCAACTGCTTTCTGTGGTAGAGAATTCCACAGGTTCACCACTCTCTGGGTGAAGAAATCCCTCAGTCCTAAATGGTTTACCCCTTATCCTTAGATTGTGACCCCTCGTCCTGGACTCCCCCGCCATCGGGAACATCCTTCCTGCATCTAGCCTGTCCAGTCCTGTTAGAATTTTGTAGGCTTCTATGAGATCATTGTGTAACACTGGCTACAGAACTGATGGGTGCAGGCCTGTCACTGTGTAACATTGGTACAGCACTGGTGGGTTCAGGTCTTGTCACTGTATAACATTGGTACAGCACTGGTGGGTTCAGGCCTGTCACTGTGTAACATTGGTACAGCACTGGTGGGTTCAGGTCTGTCACTGTATAACATTGGTCCAGCACTAGTGGGTTCAGGACTGTCACTGTGTAACATTGGTACAGCACTGGTGGGTTCAGGTCTGTCACTGTGTAACATTGGTACAGCACTGGTGGGTTCAGGCCTGTCACTGTATAACATTGGTCCAGCACTAGTGGGTTCAGGACTGTCACTGTGTAACATTGGTACAGCACTGGTGGGTTCAGGTCTGTCACTGTGTAACATTGGTACAGCACTGGTGGGTTCAGGCCTGTCACTGTATAACATTGGTACAGCACTGGTGGGTTCAGGCCTGTCACTGTATAACATTGGTACAGCACTGGTGGGTTCAGGCCTGTCACTGTATAACATTGGTACAGCACTGGTGGGTTCAGGTCTGTCACTGTATAACATTGGTACAGCACTGGTGGGTTCAGGCCTGTCACTGTATAACATTGGTACAGCACTAGTGGGTTCAGGTCTGTCACTGTATAACATTGGTCCAGCACTAGTGGGTTCAGGTCTGTCACTGTATAACATTGGTCCAGCACTAGTGGGTTCAGGTCTGTCACTGTATAACATTGGTACAGCACTAGTGGGTTCAGGTCTGTCACTGTATAACATTGGTACAGCACTGGTGGGTTCAGGACTGTCACTGTATAACATTGGTACAGCACTGGTGGGTTCAGGTCTGTCACTGTATAACATTGGTCCAGCACTAGTGGGTTCAGGACTGTCACTGTATAACATTGGGGTACAGCACTGGTGGGTTCAGGTCTGTCACTGTATAACATTGGGGTACAGCACTGGTGGGTTCAGGACTGTCACTGTATAACATTGGTACAGCACTGGTGAGTTCAGGCCTGTCACTGTATAACAGTGTCCAGTGTGTGCAGGAGGGTTTTCTGACACAGTATGTGGACAGGCCAACCAGGGGCGATGCCACATTGGATTTGGTACTGGGTAATGAACCCGGCCAGGTGTTTGATTTAGATGTAGGTGAGCACTTTGGCGATAGTGATCACAATTCGGTTAGGTTTACCTTAGCGATGGGCAGGGACAGGTATATACCGCAGGGCAAGAATTATAGCTGGGGGAAAGGAAATTATGACGCGATTAGGCAAGATTTAGGATGTGTAGGATGGGGAAGGAAACTGCAGGGGATGGGCACAAACGAAATGTGGAGCTTATTCAAGGAGCAGCTAATGCGTGTCCTTGATAAGTATGTACCTGTCAGGCAGGGAGGAAGTTGTCGAGCAAGGGAGCCGTGGTTTACTCAAGAAGTTGAAGCGCTTGTCAAGAGGAAGAGGGCGGCTTATGTTAGGATGAGACGTGAAGGCTCAGTTAGGGCGCTTGAGAGTTACAAGCTAGCCAGGAAGGATCTAAAGGGAGGGCTAAGAAGAGCAAGAAGAGGACACGAGAAGTCATTGGTGGATAGGATCAAAGAAAACCCTAAGGCTTTCTATAGGTATATCAGGAATAAACGAATGATAAGAGTTAGAACAGGGCCAATCAAGGATAGTAGTGGGAAGTTGTGTGCGGAATCAGAGGAGATAGGGGAAGCGTTAAATGAATATTTTTCGTCAGTATTTACAGTAGAGAAAGAAAATGTTGCCGAGGAGATTACTGAGATACAGCCTACTAGGCTAGATGGGATTGAGATTCACAAGGAGGAGGTGTTAGCAATTTTGGAAAGAGTGAAAATAGATAAGTCCCCTGGGCCAGATGGGATTTATCCTAGGATTCTCTGGGAAGCCAGGGAGGAGATTGCAGAGCCGTTGTTGTTGATCTTTAAGTCGTCATTGTCGACAGGAGTAGTGCCGGAGGACTGGAGGATAGCAAATGTTGTCCCCTTGTTCAAGAAGGGGAGAAGAGACAGCCCTGGTAATTATAGACCTGTGAGCCTTACTTCGGTTGTGGGTAAAATGTTGGAAAAGGTTATAAGAGACAGGATTTATAATCATCTTGAAAAGAATAAGTTCATTTGCGATAGTCAGCACGGTTTTGTGAAAGGTAGGTCGTGCCTCACAAACCTTATTGAGTTTTTCGAGAAGGTGACCAAACAGGTGGATGAGGGTAAAGCCGTGGATGTGGTGTATATGGATTTCAGTAAGGCGTTTGATAAGGTTCCCCACGGTAGGCTATTGCAGAAAATACGCAAGTATGGGGTTGAAGGTGATTTAGAGCTTTGGATCAGAAATTGGCAAGCTGAAAGAAGACAGAGGGTGGTGGTTGATGGCAAATGTTCATCCTGGAGTTTAGTTACTAGTGGTGTACCGCAAGGTTCTGTTTTGGGGCCACTGCTGTTTGTCATTTTTATAAACGACCTGGATGAGGGTGTAGAAGGGTGGGTTAGTAAATTTGCGGATGACACGAAGGTCGGTGGAGTTGTGGATAGTGTCGAAGGGTGTTGTAGGGTACAGAGGGACATAGATAGGCTGCAGAGCTGGGCTGAGAGATGGCAAATGGAGTTTAATGCGGAGAAGTGTGAGGTGATTCACTTTGGAAGGAGTAACAGCAATGCAGAGTACTGGGCTAATGGGAAGATTCTTGGTAGTGTAGATGAGCAGAGAGATCTTGGTATCCAGGTACATAAATCCCTGAAAGTTGCTACCCAGGTTAATAGGGCTGTTAAGAAGGCATATGGTGTGTTAGCCTTTATTAGTAGGGGGATAGAGTTTCAGAGCCACGGGGTC
Source organism: Heterodontus francisci (assembly GCF_036365525.1). NCBI lineage: Eukaryota > Metazoa > Chordata > Chondrichthyes > Heterodontiformes > Heterodontidae > Heterodontus > Heterodontus francisci. The sequence continues at coordinate 30,775,626 of NC_090409.1, read as the reverse complement.
ATGATGCAGCTGTACAAAACTCTGGTGAGGCCGCACCTGGAGTATTGCGTGCAGTTCTGGTCACCGCATTATAGGAAGGATGTCGAAGCTTTGGAAAGGGTGCAGAGGAGATTTACTAGGATGTTGCCTGGTATGGAAGGAAGGTCTTACGAGGAAAGGCTGAGGGACTTGGGGTTGTTTTCGTTAGAGAGAAGGAGGAGGAGAGGTGACTTAATAGAGACATACAAGATAATCAGAGGGTTAGATAGGGTGGATAGTGAGAGTCTTTTTCCTCGGATGAGGATGGCAAACACGAGGGGACATAGCTTTAAGTTGAGGGGTGAAAGATATAGGACAGATGTCAGAGGTAGTTTCTTTACGCAGAGAGTAGTAGGGGCGTGGAACGCCCTGCCTGCAACAGTAGTAGACTCGCCAACTTTAAGGGCATTTAAGTGGTCATTGGATAGACATATGGATGTAAATGGAATAGTGTAGGTCAGATGATCGGCGCAACATCGAGGGCCGAAGGGCCTGTACTGCGCTGTAATATTCTAATTCTAATTCTAAAAACATTGGGGTACAGCACTGGTGGGTTCAGGTCTGTCACTGTATAACATTGGTCCAGCACTAGTGGGTTCAGGACTGTCACTGTATAACATTGGTCCAGCACTAGTGGGTTCAGGTCTGTCACTGTATAACATTGGTACAGCACTGGTGAGTTCAGGACTGTCACTGTATAACATTGGTACAGCACTGGTGGGTTCAGGCCTGTCACTGTATAACATTGGTACAGCACTGGTGGGTTCAGGCCTGTCACTGTATAACATTGGTACAGCACTGGTGGGTTCAGGACTGTCACTGTATAACATTGGTACAGCACTGGTCGGTTCAGGACTGTCACTATAACATTGGTACAGCACTGGTAGGTTCAGGTCTGTCACTGTATAACATTGGTACAGCACTGGTGGGTTCAGGTCTGTCACTGTATAACATTGGTACAGCACTGGTAGGTTCAGGTCTGTCACTGTATAACATTGGTACAGCACTGGTAGGTTCAGGTCTGTCACTGTATTACATTGGTACAGCACTGGTGGGTTCAGGTCTGTCACTGTATAACATTGGTACAGCACTGGTGGGTTCAGGTCTGTCACTGTATAACATTGGTACAGCACTGGTAGGTTCAGGTCTGTCACTGTATAACATTGGTACAGCACTGGTGGGTTCAGGTCTGTCACTGTATAACACTGGAGTACAGTACTGGTGAGTATAGATCTCTCACTGTATAACACCGGGATACAGTGCTGGTGGGTACAGGTCTGTCACTGTATAACACGGGTACAGTACTGGTGGGGACAGGTCTGTCACTGTATAACACTGGGGTGCAGCGCTGGTGGGTGCAGGTCTGTCACTATATAACACTGGGGTACAGTACTGGTGGGTACAGGTCTGTCACTGTATAACACTGGGGTACAGTACTGGTGGGTACAGGTCTGTCACTGTGTAACACTGGGGTACAGTTCTGGTGGGTACAGGTCTGTCACTGTGTAACACTGGGGTACAGTACTGGTGGGTACAGGTCTGTCACTGTATAACACTGGGGTACAGTACTGGTGGGTACAGGTCTGTCACTGTGTAACACTGGGGTACAGTTCTGGTGGGTACAGGTCTGTCACTGTGTAACACTGGGGTACAGTACTGGTGGGTACAGGTCTGTCACTGTATAACACTGGGGTACAGTACTGGTGGGTACAGGTCTGTCACTGTATAACACTGGGGTACAGTACTGGTGGGTACAGGTCTGTCACTGTATAACACTGGGGTACAGTACTGGTGGGTACAGGTCTGTCACTGTATAACACTGGGGTACAGTACTGGTGGGTCCGGCTCTGTCACTGTATAACACTGGGGTACAGTACTGGTGGGTCCGGCTCTGTCACTGTATAACACTGGGGTACAGTACTGGTGGGTCCGGCTCTGTCACTGTATAACACTGGGGTACAGTACTGGTGGGTACAGGTCTGTCACTGTATAACACTGGGGTACAGTACTGGTGGGTACAGGTCTGTCAGTGTATAACACAGGGTACAGTACTGGTGAGTACAGGTCTGTCACTAACACTGGGGTACAGTACTGGTGGGTACAGGTTTCAGTGTATAACACAGGGTACAGTACTGGTGAGTACAGGTCTGACCCTGTATAACACTGGGGTACAGCACTGGTGGGTACAGGTCTGTCACTGTATAACACTGGGGTACAGTACTGGTGGGTACAGGTCTGTCAGTGTATAACACTGGGGTACAGGACTGGTGGGTGCAGGTCTGTCAGTGTATAACACTGGGGTACAGTACTGGTGGGTACAGGTCTTTCGCTTTATAACACTGGGGTACAGGACTGGTGGGTACAGGTCTGTCAGTGTATAACACTGGGGTACAGGACTGGTGGGTACAGGTCTGTCAGTGTATAACACTGGGGTACAGTACTGGTGGGTACAGGTCTGTCAGTGTTTAACACTGGGGTACAGCACTGGTGGGTACAGGTCTGTCACTGTATAACACTGGGGTACAGTACTGGTGGGTACAGGTCTGTCAGTGTATAACACTGGGGTACAGTCCTGGTGGGTACAGGTCTTTCGCTTTATAACACTGGGGTACAGGACTGGTGGGTACAGGTCTGTCAGTGTATAACACTGGGGTACAGGACTGGTGGGTACAGGTCTGTCACTGTATAACACTGGGGTACAGTACTGGTGGGTCCGGCTCTGTCACTGTATAACACTGGGGTACAGTACTGGTGGGTCCGGCTCTGTCACTGTATAACACTGGGGTACAGTACTGGTGGGTCCGGCTCTGTCACTGTATAACACTGGGGTACAGTACTGGTGGGTACAGGTCTGTCACTGTATAACACTGGGGTACAGTACTGGTGGGTACAGGTCTGTCAGTGTATAACACAGGGTACAGTACTGGTGAGTACAGGTCTGTCACTAACACTGGGGTACAGTACTGGTGGGTACAGGTTTGTCAGTGTATAACACAGGGTACAGTACTGGTGAGTACAGGTCTGACCCTGTATAACACTGGGGTACAGCACTGGTGGGTACAGGTCTGTCACTGTATAACACTGGGGTACAGTACTGGTGGGTACAGGTCTGTCAGTGTATAACACTGGGGTACAGGACTGGTGGGTACAGGTCTGTCAGTGTATAACACTGGGGTACAGTACTGGTGGGTACAGGTCTTTCGCTTTATAACACTGGGGTACAGGACTGGTGGGTACAGGTCTGTCAGTGTATAACACTGGGGTACAGGACTGGTGGGTACAGGTCTGTCAGTGTATAACACTGGGGTACAGTACTGGTGGGTACAGGTCTGTCAGTGTTTAACACTGGGGTACAGCACTGGTGGGTACAGGTCTGTCACTGTATAACACTGGGGTACAGTACTGGTGGGTACAGGTCTGTCAGTGTATAACACTGGGGTACAGTCCTGGTGGGTACAGGTCTTTCGCTTTATAACACTGGGGTACAGGACTGGTGGGTACAGGTCTGTCAGTGTATAACACTGGGGTACAGGACTGGTGGGTACAGGTCTGTCAGTGTATAACACTGGGGTACAGTACTGGTGGGTACAGGTCTGTCAGTGTATAACACTGGGGTACAGTACTGGTGGGTACAGGTCTGTCAGTGTTTAACACTGGGGTACAGCACTGGTGGGTACAGGTCTGTCACTGTATAACACTGGGGTACAGGTCTGTCACTGTATAACACTGGGGTACAGCACTGGTGGGTACAGGTCTGTCACTGTATAACACTGGGGTACAGTACTGGTGGGTACAGGTCTGTCACTATAACACTGGGGTACAGTACTGGTGGGTACAGGTCTGTCACTGTATAACACTGGGGTACAGGTCTGTCACTGTATAACACTGGGGTACAGCACTGGTGGGTACAGGTCTGTCACTGTATAACACTGGGGTACAGCACTGGTGGGTACAGGTCTGTCACTGTATAACACTGGGGTACAGTACTGGTGGGTACAGGTCTGTCACTATAACACTGGGGTACAGTACTGGTGGGTACAGGTCTGTCACTATAACACTGGGGTACAGTACTGGTGGGTACAGGTCTGTCACTGTAACACTGGGGTACAGTACTGGTGGGTACAGGTCTGTCACTGTATAACACGGGTACAGTACTGGTGGGTACAGGTCTGTCACTATATAACACTGGGGTACAGTACTGGTGGGTACAGGTCTGTCACTGTATAACACTGGGGTACAGTACTGGTGGGTACAGGTCTGTCAGTGTATAACACTGGGGTACAGTACTGGTGGGTACAGGTCTGACCCTGTGCGATGTGGTGAAAGAGGCTGATGCGAGTGTGTTCAGAAACTTGACGAAAGGGGTCATTCCTTGCACACAGCAGGTCTGAAATGTGAACAGTAAAGGTTGGTGGACGTGGCGGTGAATTCCCCCGCCCCCCCCCCCCCAGCAGGAGGTGGTTGTTAGTTTTTATTATTTTTTTGCTCTTTGTCCTTCAGATCTTCTTCACCTCGGAGGACGCACTTCTCCATCAGCAGACTCACAGTAAGCAGCACCTCAGCAGCACAGAGTATGTGGAGTTTGGTGTCCATGACGGTGAGAGGCTGCAGCAAATGCTGATCAGCGAGCAGTTGCAGCAGTGCTCAGAGTGTGGCCAGGTCCTGAGCACCATGGAGGAGTTCCTGCAGCACCAGGGCTTGCATACCAAGGCATTGTCGCAGGACAGCATGGAATACCTGGAGCGTGACACCCAACTGACGGAAGAAACGCACCTGGTGCTGGAGAGCGTGTCTCAGTACGTGTGCCCCGACTGCAAAGCCTCGTTCGCTGCTGCACACCAGCTACTCGTGCACCAGGCCGCCCACAGCAAGGGGCAGGTCCTCCCTAACCTGGAATGTGACGCCAGCACTCTAAACGGTGAAGGAGGCCCAGCCGAATGTTCAGCGTCCGAGACTCAGCAGCCTGGCCCCCTGCCTGTAACCCAGGACAGTGAGCAAAGACTGAATGCCGTCGGCAGCAAGAGTCAGAGTCCGGTCCCGCAGCCCCTGAAGGCAGGAAGCCCGGGGCGGGTCTTGGTAGATTTGCAGAGTGCCCTTGGAGGTGTGGGGAGCTTGGTTACAGTGCCGGGAGGGGTGGGAGACCATTCCTATGAAAGCTCGGTGGCGCTGGTGGAACTGGACGGGGTGCAAGACGGCTGCAATGAGGAGTATCCACTGCCCGTGCTGCAAACTCGCATGGAGGTACTGCCCCAGCCGCAGGCAGCCCAACCCACTGAACCTGAGCTGGCACAGAGTCCCGGCACCGACTGCAAGGAGGAGCTGGAGTGCCTGGGGGAGCAGCAGACTCCGAGCAAGGGGCAGCCGCTGGAGTGTGCCGAGTGCGGCAAGACTTTCACCACCGCCCGCCGGCTTCTGCAGCACCAAAAGACCCACCTGAGTCAGGCCCACGACTGCCCGGACTGCAAGCGCTCCTTCAAGAAGGCCTCCTCGCTGGAGCAGCACTTGCGGAGCCACAAGGGTGAGGTGCTGTACCTGTGCACTGACTGCGGCAAGGGCTTCAGCACCGAGGTGGCGCTGGTACAGCACCGGCGGCTGCACACAGACGACCCGCTCCACCGCTGCAGCGAGTGCGGCAAAGCCTTCAACAACATGACCAAGTTCCTGTACCACCGGCGGACGCACTCGTCCACGGCAGCTCCGGGCAAAGCCGCCCCGGTTAAAAAGGAGAGTGAGAGGAAGGACATGGTGGCTGCAGAAAGCCAAGAGACGGCAGGCGCGGAGATGCCCTGCGCCCCTCAGGCCGTGCCCGAGGCGCTGCCCAACACCGGCCTGGTCTACGAGTGCGGGCTTTGTGGCAAGGAGTTCGGCAAGCAGTCCCAGCTCCTGCGGCACCGGCGCCTGCACAACTGTGAGCGGCGGCATAAGTGCCAGGTGTGTGGCAAGGCCTTCCGCAAGCCGGTGCACGTCAAGAACCACATGCGCACCCACACAGGCGAGCGGCCCTTCCAGTGCGCAGAGTGCGGCAAGACCTTCACCACGTTGGCCAACCTCATGCGGCACCACCAGATCCACACCGGGGAGAGGCCGTACAAGTGCGAGTTCTGCGAGCGAGCCTTTGCCCAGTCCTCCAACCTGCAGCAGCACCGGCGCATCCACACCGGGGACTTGCCCTTCAAGTGTCCTGACTGCCCCAAGGCGTTTGGCCGAGCCTCCAAGCTGATGGTGCACCGTTACTGCCACACTGGCGAGCTGCCCTACAAGTGCGCCGACTGCGGCAAGGGCTTCACCCGGCAGCGCCGCTTGGAGCTGCACCGGCTGGCGCACACCGGAGAGATCCCTCACCGGTGCCCGGATTGCGGCCGGCAGTTCATCGATGGCTGCAAGCTGGAAGAGCACCGTTGTTCCGGCCGGTGTGCCAAGATTTACGAGTGTGCCGACTGCGGCAAGCGCTACAACTCCATGGGCAACCTGCAGCTGCACGAGCGGAGCCACACCGGGGAGCGGCCCTTCAGCTGCAGTCAGTGCGGCAAAGCCTTCACCAGCAGCACCAACCTGTCCCTCCACGAGCGCCGGCACACGGGCGAGCGGCCCTACCACTGCCACGACTGCGGCAAGCGGTTCGGCTCCTCCTCCAGCCTCCTGCTCCACCGCCGCATCCACACCGGTGAGCGGCCCTTCAAGTGCACCGACTGCGGCAAGGCCTTCAAGCAGTCCAACCACCTGCGGGAGCACCGGCGCACGCACACCGGCGAGCGGCCTTACAAGTGCGAGACCTGCGGCAAGGGCTTTGTGCAGTCCATGCACCTGCTGGACCACCGGCGCATCCACACCGGCGAGCGGCCGCACCCCTGCCCCAAGTGCGGCAAGAGCTTCAAGACCCCGTCTAACCTGCGCAGCCACCGCCGCACCCACATGGAGCAGACCATCGTGTGCACCGAATTCGGGGAGACTTTTGCCATCATCGAATCCAGTGACTCCATTCCCACCACCATTGTGGAGACAATTGAGATTTACCAGACCACCCTGGAGGACAACATCCAAGTTGATGCCTTTGTATGAAACGGCCTGGTGGTGGTGGGTGTCCCATAGCTCGACCCTTTTTATCACCCTGTCCCAGAGTCTGAGCCACAAACAGGAATCCTGAACGTGGAGCTGCTGCTGCAGGTCGCTGGCGAGGGGTGACGTTAATATGTAAATTTGCAAAGGTTTATAAGACGAATGTAGATTTGAAGAGGTTTTTTTTGGGGGGGGGTTTGGGGGGCTGCTTTGAGCAGAATGCACTTGTGGCCTGTGAACTGTTCCCAGGCAGGGTTGGTGACTGGGATCCAGTTTATCCTGTTAAGTGTGAAATAGAAAAATTGTTACCTGAACTGCCTCCTGGCCTTTTCATTTTGAGAGTCAACGTGCAAAGCTTTCCAGTTAGTCTGCCGTCAGCATTTCCAACCTTCCACTTGCCTTTTAATTCCAGCCGAACTCAAGACAGGTGAAAACTCCCTAACCGAGTGTGAAGATGAATGCAGTTGAATCATTACAGTGTGTCCCCTGGGAGTTAGGGTTCTGCACTGTAACCACACCCAAGAGGGTGTATTTGCTCCAAAAGGCAATTTATTTTCAAAAATGATTCGGATAATTAAGTCTTAGATGCATTCTGGAGTTTGCATAACACAAAGCAAAGATACGGTAGGTAATCAGTGCAGTCTGTCTTTCTCTGTTACACTCTCTTTTTTTTTTAAAACATAAACTTCACCTGAATAAATGCATTTGCACTTTCTGCTCTTTTCTGTTTCGAGGATTTAGAATCGAAAGGGGGGAAAAAAAAGAGCAGCAGTTCCCAGTCAGCTGCAGAGGTGTTGGGAAGTTGCGACTCGGCTCCAGAGTTAAAGCCTTGAGCAGTTAAGGGCTAGTCCAAACCCAGCTTAGTGGGCGAGGCTGGAGCCTCAAGTCCCCAGTTTAATCATGACATTGAAAGTTGTGAACTATCTCCCTTAGTGAGTTGAAAAGTTGTTATCGTTCTGTTGTGCATTGTCACTTTATTTAAATTCTTATCATGAACATTGTGCATCTCAGCTACTGAGGGGAAAAATGGATGAAAAGTTCTATAATTCAGAGCAGGCTGAGGGTGCAGAGACTAGGGGGACTCGAGCTCATTTTAACCCCATGTTTGCCTTTTTAAAAACTATTACACTTTGATTTTAAAACACATTTGAAAGTAATTGTTTTCCGTTCTGTAACGGGACAAACTCAACAACATTCAAGCTGTGCAACCCTGCCTCTCAAGCACGTCGCAAGTAGCAGTAAAGGGGAGGAGAGAGCCATCATCTTACCCACTCTCAGCTTGGACAATCATGACATGGACATATAGAAGTAAAGACCACCTATTAATGTGGCTAGAGAAATGGCTGGCAGGTAGAAGACTGCATCGTGGTAAAGGGTACAGACTGAAACTGGCAGGAGCGGATGAGTGGTGCCCACCTGGGGATCTGTACAAGGCTTTGGCTTTTTGCTGTGCTTCTAAATAAAGGCTGGAGTACAAAGGAGAGAAAGTTATGTTCTGGGACTGACCGTCAAGAAGGCATTATTGACCTCGCAGATTCACCGGAGATCAATTGAGCAGTTGCACAGACTAGAAGCTTAAGGGCTGATCAAATTGAGGTGTTTAACGGAGTGGAGAGGGTGAATAGAAACTAGTTCCTCTGGTGCGGAGTCTGGAGCCGGGGCTGTCACCTTGAAATTAATGTTGGGCTGTTTAGGGGTGATGTCAGGAAGCACCACTTCTCTCAAAGGGTGGTGGGAATCTGGAACTCATGCCCCCAAAAAACTGTCATGTCCGGGTGGGGTCAGGTGAACATTTTACAGCTGAGGTTGGTGGCTTTTTGTTAGGCAGGAGAGTTAGGGTTGCTAAAGTAGTGAGAGCTAAGCTGCAGGTCAGCCAGGATGCAATTGAGTCTCCTGTTCCTACATTTCAGAGGTAAGAGGGTAGTCAAGAGAGAGGATAATTAGGAGAGGAGTGGGAAAGAGGAATCTGTCGGTGCAGTACAGCTTTATGAGAATAAAATTTGTATAAAATACTAGTTGGGCCACAGCTAGAGTACTGCGTGCAGTTCTGGTCACTGCGTGGCAGGAATGGTGTGACAGGACTAGAGAGGGCACAGAGGAGATTTGCAAGCATGCTGCCAGGAATGGAGAATGTTAGCTCAGAGGCAACATTGGATAGGCTGGGGTGGTTTTCCTTGGAGGCTCAGGGGTGATTTAATTGAAGCGAACAAAATTATGAGGGGCTGAGGTGAAGTGGATTGGAAGGGGCTACTTCAATCCGGAGAGGCGTCAATAATAGGCTTAAAATAATTGATGGAAGGATTAGAGGGGAGTTGAGAAATTCTTTCACCCAGAGGGTGATGGGAGTGTGGAACTCGTGGCCAGAAAGGGTGGTAGAGGCAGAAACCTTTGCATTTATAAAAAAAAAACACTTGGATATGCACATGAGGTGCAGTAACCATTGGGCCACAAACCAAAGAGCTGGGAAGTGGAATTAGGCTGCATAGCTCTTTGCCGCCTAGCAAACATGATGGGCTGAATGGCCTCTTTCTGTGCTGTACATTTTCTATGTTTCCAATGATACTGGGGCTAAAAGGATTAAAGTGAGGAATGGTTGGACCAACTTGACTTGTACTGCCTTGAGTGTAAAGATTAAGAGGTGATGAAGATGTTTAAAATGTTAAAAGGATTAGCTGGGGTAGATACTGAGAAACTATTTTCTCTGGTGAGGGGGAGGGAGTCCAGAACAAGGGAGCGTAATTCTAAAATTAAAGCTCGGCTGTTCATGCGTGAAGTCAGGAAGCAGAATTTCACAAAACTGAGTGGAAATCTGGACCCCTCTCCTTCAAATGTCTGTGACTGCAAAACTCTTCAACTGATTTATTTAGACAAAGGCAGCTGAAATGGAAATGAGGTGCAGATCATCAATGATCTTTATTTATGGGATGTGGGCGACGCTGGCTAGGCCAGCATTTATTGCCCATCCCTAATTGCCCTTGAGAAGGTGGTGATAAGCTGCCTTCTTGAACCACTGCAGTCCTTCTGGGGTAGGTGCACCCACAGTGCTGTTAGGAAGGGACTTCCAGGATTTTGACCCAGCGACAATGAAGGAGTATAGTTCCAAGTCAGGATGGTGTGTGACTTGGAGGGGAACTTGCAGGTGGTGGTGTTCCCATGCATCTACTGCCCTTGTCCTTCTAGGCGATAGAGATCGCGGGTTTGGAAGGTGCTGCCAAAGGATGCTTGGTGAGTTGCTGCAGTGCATCTTGTAGATGGTACACATAGCGCAAGAACACACGCTGTGTCAGTGGTGGAGGGGGTGCTGATCAAGCCGGCTGCTTTGTCCTGGATGGTGTCGAGCTTCTTGAGTGTTGTTGGAGCTGCACCCATCTAGGCAAGTGGAGAGTATTCCATCACACTCCTGACTTGTGCCTTGTAGATGGTGGACAGGCTTTGGGGAGTCAGGAGGTGAGTTACCGCTGAAATCCCAGTCTCCGACCTACTCTTGCAGCAGCAGGCATATGGCTGGTCCAGTTTAGTTTCTGGTCAGTGGTAACCCCCAGGATGTTGGGGGAATTCAGCATTGGTGATGCCATTGAACAGGAGATGGTTAGATTCTCTTGTTTGCCTTGCACTTGTGTGGCACAAATGTTACTTGCCCAAGCCTGACTGTTGGCCAGGTCTTGCTGCATATGGGCGCAGATTCCTTCAGTATCTGTGGAGTGAACACTGTGCAAACATCAGCCAACAATCCCCACTTTTGACCTTGGGTTGAAGGAAAGGTCATTGGTGAAGCAGCTGCAGATGGTTGAGCCTAGGACACGCTCCTGAGTAACTCATGCAAAAATGTCCTGGGACTGAGATGTTTGACCTCCAATCCATATTCGTGATTTAGACAGAGACTGAGTAATGGATCGACATGTTGCTGACGATACAAAAAGGTGGGAATGTCAGCTGTGAGGAGGACCCAAAGAGGGTGCAAAGGGCAAGTGAATGAGCAGTAAAGTAGCAGATGGGCTATAATAACAAAAATAATCAATATTGTTTCAAAGGCATGACACTTCTAAATGTCGTGTGGAGAGGGACTTGGGTGTACTGTACAAGGAACGTGCAGGTACAGCAGGCAAATGGCATATTGGGCTTTATTTCAAGAAGGTTGGAGTCCTTGAACTCCTTTTGGGAAGTAAGGATGGGCAGGTGGTTGATGTGTCAGTGGGGGAGCACTTTGGGACCAGTGACCATAACTCTATTAGCTTCAAGATAGTTATGGAAAAGGATAGGACTGGTCCTCAGGTTGAAGTCCTAAATTGGGGGAAGGCTAATTTCAATGGCATCATGCAGGAACTCTCAAAAGTTGAATGGGAGAGGCTGTTTACTGGTAAAGGGACGTCTGGCAAGTGGGAGGCTTTTAAAAGTGAGATAGGAAGAGTTTAGGGCCGGCATGTTCCTGTTAGATTGAAGGGCAAGGCTGGCAAGTTTAGGGAACCTTGGTTGATTAGGACGTTTGAGGGTCTGGTCAGGACAAAGAAGGAGGCATATGTCAGGTATATAGGCAGCTGGGATCGAGAGAGTCCCTCGAGGAGTATAGGGGATATAGGACTACACTTAAGGAAATTAGGAGGGCGAAAAGGGGCCATGAGATTTCCCTGGCAGATAAGATAAAGGAGAATCCTAAAAGATTCTATAAGTATATTAAGAGTAAAAGGGTAGCTAGGAAGAGAGTAGGTCCTCTTAAGGATCAGTGTGTCAATCTATGTGTGGAGCCACGGGAAATGGGTGAGGTCTTAAATGTATATTTCTCGTCTCTATTTACCGTGGAGAAGGTCATGGAAGCTAGTGAGTTCAAGGGAGGGAACACCGATATCCTGGAGCATATCAACATTACAAAGGAGGAGGTGTTGGAGGTTTTGAAGCGCATTAAGGTGGATAAATCCCCAGGGCCTGACCCAGGTGTATCCTTGGATGCTATGAGAAGCAAGGGAGGAGATTGCTGGGGCCCTGGCAGAGATTTTTGTATCATTGTTAGCCACGGGTAAGGTACTGGAGGATAGCTAATGTTGTGCCTTTATTTAAGAAGGGCAGCAGGGATAAGCCAGGCAACTACAGGCCAGTGAGCCATACATCAGTGGTGGGAAAGTTATTGGAAGGGATTCTGAGAGACAGGATTTATATGCATTTGGAAAGGCATGGTCTGATTGGGGATAGTCAGCATGGCTTTGTGCGTGGGAAATCATGTCTCACGAATTTGAGTTTTTCGAGGAGGTGACCAAGAGGATTGATGAGGGCAGGGCGATGGATGTTGTCTACATGGACTTTAGCAAGGCCTTTGACAAGGTCCCGCATGGAAGGCTGGTCCAGAAGGTTTGAACACATGGGATCCAGGGTGAGCTAGCAAATTGGATACAAAATTGGCTTGGTGATAGGAGGCAGAGGGTGGTAGTGGAGGGTTGTTTTTCAGATTGGAGGCCAGTGACCAGTGGGGTGCCGCAGGGATTGGTGCTGGGCCCTCTGTTTGACATCCAAGTCATTAATATATATGACAATGTAAAGGGCATGATTAGTAAGTTTGCAGATGACACCAAAATTGGTGGTATAGTGGACAGTGAAGAAGGTTGTCTAAGGTTACAACAGGATATAGATCAACTGGGAAAGTGGGCAAGAGAGTGGCAAATGGAATTAAATGCAGAAACGTGTGAAATGATGCATTTTGGGAAGTTAAACCAGGACAGGACATATACAGTGAATGGCAGGGCCCTGGGGAGTGTTGTTGAGCAGAGAGACCTTGGGGTGCAAGTACATAGTTCCCTGAAAGTGGCAACACAGGTAGGGTGGTGAAGAAGGCGTATGGCATTGAGTACAAGAGTTGGGACGTCATGTTACAGTTGTACATAACGTTGGTTAGGCCGCATTTGGAGTACGGTGTGCAGTTCTGGTCGCCGCACCACAGGAGAGATGTGATTAAGCTAGAGAGGGTGCAGAAAAGATTCACAAGGATGTTGCCTGGTTTGGAGGGCTTGAGTTACAAAGAGAGATTGGATAGGCTGGGTCTGTTTTCCCTGGAGCGAAGAAGGCTGAGCGGGGATATGATAGAGGTATATAAAATTAGGAGAGGCATAGATAGGGTAGATAGCCAGAGTCTGTTTCCCATGGTAGGGGTGACGAAAACTAGAGGGCATAGATTTAAGGTGAGAGGGAGGAGATTTAAAGAGGATCAAAGGGATACATTTTTCACACAAAGAATAGTGGGTATCTGGAATGAGCTGCCTGAGAAGGTGGTGGAGGCAGGAACAGTAGCAACATTTAAGAGGCATCTGGACAAGTATTTGAATGAGCAAGGCATAGAGGGATATGGAATTAATGCAGGCAGGTGGGATTAGTATAGATAGGCATTATGGTTGGCATGGACGTGGTGGGCTGAAGGGCCTGTTTCTATTCTCTACAACTCTATGACAAGAATAAGGAAGTCCTGCTACAATTGTGTAGGGCTTAGGTTAGACCACACCTGGAGTACTGTGCACAGTTTGGTTTCCACATAATCAGCAAGGATGTACTTGCATTGGAGGCAAGACAGCAAAGGTTCACTGCATTGGTTCTTGGGTTCAGAGGCTGAATGAATTGGGTCTATCCTTGCAGGAGTCTAGAAGAATGAGAGTTGATCTCATTGAAACATACAAGATTCTGAAGGGGCTCGACATGGTAGACACTGGGAGGTTGTTTCCTGTGACTCAGGAATCTGGAACAAAGTGGGGGGAGAGCCAGTCTCAGGGTAAGGATTTAGGACTGCGATGAAGAGAACCTTCTTTGTGAATCTTTGGAAGTTTCTACCCACAAAGCGTTGTGGATGCTGTATCGTTCAGTATATTTAAGGCTGAGGTGTTTTGGGGGTCTCAGCGAATCAAAGGCTATGGGCGCAGGCAGGAAAGTGGAGTTGAGGCAGAAGACTATTGAATAGGCTCAAGGGACTGCTGAGTAAGTGCCGCTTGATGGTATGTCAATGATGCCTTCCATCACTTTGTTGATTGCAAGAAGCCTGATTGGGCAGTAATTGGACAGTTTTGTAGCTGTAATGGAAAAGTTTGGCTGGCAATATGTCTAGTCCTAGAGCACAAGGAAACATGATGTCATGTGGAGTGAATCGAATTGGCTGAAGACTGGCATTTGTGATGCGGGGAAACCTCAGGAGGAGGCAGAGATGACTCATTCGCTCGGCACGTCAGGCTGGAAGATGGTTGCAAATGTTTCAATCTTGTGTTTTGCCCTGATGTGCTGGGCTCTCTCATTATTGAGGATGGGGATGTTGGTGAGTCTCTGCCTTCCGGTAGTTGTCCATCACCATTCACAACTGGATGCAGCAGGACTGCATAGCTTTGCTGTGATTATATTGGTTGTGGGCTCGCTTTGCTTTGTCCATCGGCTGCCACTTCCACTGTCCAGCATGCATGTTATGCTGTGTTGTAGCTTCACCGGGTTCATCTCATGGTTTGGTGCTGGCTTGCACTCTTCCACTCCTCACTGACCTGCTAATGGTAGAGTGAGGGAATACTCCATGCCATGAGGTTACAGATGGTGGTTGAATACAGTTCTGCATCTATCCTATTTAGCATGGTGGTAGTGCCAAACAACACGATTGAGGGTATGTTTAATGTGCGGGCAGGACTTCATTTCCACAAGGACTGTGCAATGGTCACTGTCATGGATGCATGCATCTGCAACAGGCCTAGTCTGGCAGATATGTTCAGGACTTGGTCAGCAGTGATACCACTCTTGGTCATGGACGGTGAAGTCCCCCGCCCAAAGTACATTCTATGCCCGAGAGTGGGGAAAGCAGGCTGAAGGGGCTTAATAGCCTCCTCTTGCTCTGTTCCTGTCTGCAAGGCTGAAGTCAGGAATGTGATAGGAACACTCACCAGGACTGCTGCGACACTCGAAAGCTTGGTGCCATCCAGGACAAAGCAGGTTGTTTGATCAGTGCTGCCGCTGGGCTCAATACCTTGTGTCACAGTGCACCATGGCTGCAGTGTGTACTGTCTACAGGATGCACTGCAGCAAATCATGAAGGTTTCTTCAACAGTACCTCCTCTCCCAACAAAAAGGACAGGAGTGGCATTAGTGTGGGAACACCACCGCTATGTTTCCAGCTTAATAAGTGCTGGATCTAGTTGAGGAATGCAGTACAGCATGTTTTATTGAGCATTTGGGAAATAGAGATATCATGGAAAAGGACAAGGAACAATCAATGTCGACTGCAAGAAGGTTAATTTCAGGAATTAAAAAGGATTGGCCCAGTTGGATTCAACTCGAGATTGGGAGGTAAACGTGGAGGACGTGGTTCAGATCCACTAGACACATTCCAATGGGGGTGTTTGAAAGGTCACCCAAGGCTACTATTCCCTGGATGACTAAATAAATTGGGATTAAAATGAAACAGAAAGAGACGTCTGACAAATGTGAGTTTAATAATGTGGTCGAGAATCCAGCAAGCACAGAGCAGATCTAAAAAGGTATATGAAAAGTAATGAGAACAATTAAGTCTTGTTTATTTTATTTAGATTTAGAGATACAGCACTGAAACAGGCCCTTCGGCCCACTAACCACCCATTTATACTAATCCTACACTAATCCCATATTCCTACCACATCCTCACCTGTCCCTATATTCCCCTACCACCTACCTATACTAGGGGCAATTTATATTGGCCAATTTACCTATCAACCTGCAAGTCTTTTGGGTGTGGGAGGAAACCCACGCAGACACAGGGAGAACTTGCAAACTCCACACAGGCAGTACCCAGAACTGAACCCGGGTCGCTGGAGCTGTGAGGCTGTGGTGCGAACCACTGCACCACCCTATTAACAAAAAAAATAGTAAAAGGGAAGTTAAAGGGAGGGCAAGGTTCATTAGGGACCAAAAGGAGATCTTGTGGAGGCAGAGGGCATGACTGAGGTACTAAATGAGTACTTTGGCAGTATTCTCTTTACTGTCGGTGCAATGCAGCAGTAAAGCAGGAGGGAGTAGAGTGACTGGACAGGTTAAAAATAAAGAGGTAGTCATTTAAAGGTTAGCAGTCCTCAAAGTAGAAAAGGGACAATGGCAATGTGGATAAAGGAATCGAAAGCAGAGTAGTGGTGAATGTTTATCAGATTGGAGGATTCTTGCAGTGTCCCTGGCATCAATATTGGGACCAGTGCTTTTTGTTACATAAATCATGACCTGCACTGGGTAATTTCAAAGCTTGCAGATGGCACAAAGCTTTGAAAGTAGTCAACAGTGGTGATGGTCAGCATAGTTTGCTGACCCAGGTTGTGGATGATACGGGAGGGGAGGGGGGAGAAGAGAGGCAGTCAATACTGAGGGGGGGGATGCAATAAATTAAAAGAGAACACTAATAAACTTGCAAAATGGGCAAATAATTGGCCAATGAACTAACGTTTTGGTGGGAAGAATAGGGAGGTCACATTCCTCGGAAGGAACAAAGGGATCTTGAAGGACAAATACACCAATCTCAAAGTTGCTCTACAGATTAGCAAAGCAAGCACTGGGCTTTGTTTTTAGAGGGATAGAAGTGAAAAGTAGGGAGGTGATGCTAACCCTGCATCGAACCTTGGTTGGACCACACTTTGTGTACTGTGTGCAGTTCTGGTCGCTATTATAAGAACATCGAGTCACTGGAAAGGGTGGCGATGGGTCTCATTTCTCTTGAAAGAAAAGTGGAGGAGATGATCCAATTGAGGTCTTCAAAATAATGGAAGATTTTGATAATGAATACAGACAGAACATTTTCTCCTGTAAAGAGCAGAACTGGAGGACAGTAATAGAAGCTAGTCACCAAGAAATCAAATAGGGAATTCAGAAGAAACTTACCCAGAGAGCACTGAGAATGTGGTTGAGGTGAATAGTATCAATGGATTTAAGGGGGAGCGAGACAAGCAGACGAAGGACGGTGCAGTGGTTAGCACCGCAGTCTCACAGCTCCAGCGACCCGGGTTCAATTCTGGGTACTGCCTGTGTGGAGTTTGCAAGTTCTCCCTGTGTCTGCGTGGGTTTCCTCCCACATGCCAAAGACTTGCAGGTTGATAGGTCAATTGGCCATTATAAATTGCCCCTACTATAGGTAGGTGGTAGGGATGTGGTAGGAATATGGGATTAGTCTAAATGGGTGGTTGATGGTCAGCACAGACTCGGTGGGCCGAAGGGCCTGTTTCAGTGCTGTATCTCTTTTTTAAAAAAAAGGGAATAGATAGTCCTGATAGATTTATATGAGGTAAGATCGAAGAAGGTTCGAGTGGAGCATAAAGGACTGGATGGGCCAAATGGCCTGTTTCTGTGCCGCAAAGCCTAGGAGAAAGGCTGGGCCCAATCATGCAGAGCACATCGATGGAAAAAACTGCAACCAGTAAATTTAATGCAGAAACATGTGATCCAAAACACAAAGAATGAGACAAAAGTAGTGTTTAATTGTTACTGTATGCATTGCAGGTCAGCCCAGACTGGGCTATATTTACAAAAATTACAAATTAAAAAGACCTATCTGCCCAGAATGGAACTGAAACTCCAGCAGACTCGATCAAGGCGGGAGGAGCAGTGAACATACGAATTAGGAGTAGGCCACTCGGACCTTCGAACCTGCTCCGCCATTCAATAAGCTGAACTGATTACTCCACATTTCCACCTACCCCTTAAAAATATTCAAAGACTCTGGAATTCCTTTCCTCAAAAGGCAGTGGAAGCAAAGACTCACGATCCTAAGAAAAAATTTCTCCTCATCTCTGTCTTAAATGGGTGACCCCTTTTTTAAAAACACTGACCCCGAGTTCTAGATTTTTCCACATCCACCCTGTCAAGACCCCTCAGGATCTTATATGTTCCAATCAAGTTGCCTCTTACTCTTCTAAATTCTAGCGGATACAAGCCCAGCCCGTCCAATCTTTCCTCGTAAGACAGCCTGCCCATTCCAGGTATTAGTCGCCTTTCATAAATAAGGAGACCAGCTGTGGTCTCACCAATGCCCTGTACAGCTGAAGCATAACCTCCCTACTTTTATATTCAATTCCCCTCGCGATAAATGATAACATTCTATCAGCTTTCCTAATTATGTGCAGTACCTGCATACTAACCTTTTGTGAGTCATGCACTAGGACACCCAGATCCCTCTGCATCTCAGAGCTCTGTAATCTCTCACCATTCAGATAATATGCTTCTTTTTCAGTCTTCCTGCCAATTTCACATTTTCCCACATTATTTACCAGGTCTTTGCCCACTCACTTAACCTATCTATATCCCTTTGTAGCAACCATACCTTCGGTCCCATGATCTACGTCATTTATATAAATTGTAAAAAGTTGAGGCCCAGCACAGATCCCCGTGGCACATCACTCATTCCATCTTAAAACCAGAAAATGACCCATTTATGCCTACTCTGTTTCCTGTTAGCCAGCCACTCTAACCTTTGATGTAGCACCTTATCAAATGCCTTCTGGAAATCTAAGTACAATACATTATCCACAGCACATCCAACTCCCTCAACGAACTCCAATAAATTGGTTAGATATCATTTCCCTTTCACAAAACCATGTTGACTTTGCCTGATTACCTTGAATTTTTCTAAATGCCCTGCTACAACATCTTTAATAATAGCTTCTAACATTTTCCCTAAGAAAGATGCTAAGCTAACTGGCCTGTCGTTTCCTGCTTTCTGTCTCCTTCCTTTTTGAATAAAAGAGTTACATTGGCTGTTTTCCAATCTAACGAAACCAAATTAAAACTAACGCATCAACTATCTCACTGGCCACTTCCATCAGGACCCGGGGACTTGTCAGCCTGCAGCTCCAACAATTTGTTCAGTACCATTTCCCTGGTAATTGTAACTTTCTTGAGTTCCTCCCTCCCTTCCATTTCCTGACTTACAGCTAATACTGGAATGTTAGTTGTATCGGCCCAGGAGAGGGAGGAGCAGTAAGCCAGGGCAGGGCCTGCAGTGGGGCGTGGGTGAGAAGCCTAGGTCTTGGTCCCAGTGCCTCTTCGTCAGGCCACTCTTGACCTCTGTGCCCTCTGACCCATTCTCTTTTCCCACTGTTCCTGAATGCTGCCCTCTGCTCCAGCTGTGCATCTGGTGCAGGTGTAGCTGAAGAGGAGGATGCTTCCTGTGAGGTATCAACAGGGGAGCTGCTCACGTGGCCTGGAGCGAGTGTCGTTTTTACAGGGGGTGGGCCCCATCACCTCCAGCCTCGAGCGATAGAGAAATGGGAGCAAGTCAGGCTCGGTGCGCTGGCGCTCACTGCTCCTCGAGGGGTATCTGTAATACCCCCATCTCCCCTCCCGCGGGATCTGTAACCACTGCACCCTCCCCGCCCCCCCCCCCCCCCCACAGCTTACATAGACATGCTGGTCAGGTTGTCGTGACTCAGGCCTCCTTTGCGTGAGCTGCTTGTCCCGTGCCCTGAGCTACAGTATTCCTGCAGGTTGTGCCTCAGGGTGACCAGGGCTGAGCCTAGACAAGCCCGATTGGGGGCCAGGATCCCGCCGGGCAGCTGGAACATGACGGTCGCCACGCCGGCCATCCCATCGTCGGTGGGTTCCAGGGTGATGGGCCCCACCTTGAAGCCGGTGTAGGAGTAGTTGATGAGCTGGGGCAGGAAGGGCTCCGAGCGGCGCCAGTGGGGGTGAGGAGGCTCCGAGGGCGGCGGGTACGGTTTCAACCGCGGCATCAGCTTGTGTCTTAGCGGCAGGAAGACCAGCTCCGCCTCGGGCTCAAAGTAAACCGCCAGCTTGGCGAAAGGCCGGCTCGCCATCTTGTTCATCTCCTGGATGTGGCGGTGCTGCTCCCGTCGGAAATCCACAAACTGCTTGATCTTCCAGAGCAGGACGCAGACCGAGAGGAAGAGGAAGAAGCAGGAGAAGAAAACGCTGAAGAAGACAAAGAGGTCGATGTGGGCCTGGTCCTGGCGGAAGAAGAGCAGGCCCTGCGACTCGCCCCCGCCGCCGCTGCTGTTGCCCACTCCCAGCAGCACCATGAAGAAACGCTGGGTCTTGAGCGTGTGCAGCTCGTAGGGGTAGGTGATGACCAGCCTCTCCCTCACCCCCCTCACCATCAGGATCGTGTGCTGGTTGCTGATGGTGATGTAGGTGGTCAGCCCCTCGGCCCGCTCCTCACGCACCTTCTCTGCCTCCGGGCTCTCGGGCAGCGGCACGCTGACGTTCAGCGCCCGGCGTTTCCTCAGTAGCTCCGGGCTCAGGGGCTCCCTGCGGGATTCGGGATCACCCACCTGGACGGTGTGGAAGCCGGTGCTGGGATCGACATTGACTGTGAACGAGGAGTGGGAGTTGGAGATGTAAACGTCCACCCCCCCGAAGGTCACGTCGATGGTGATGCGGATGTCCACATTGGTAAACTTGGGCTGCACCGCAAAGAGGACGCTCCGGCCCAGTGGCAGGTTCTTGATGTTGGGCTCGTGGTAACAGTTACTCTGCGAGGTCGGGTCTAAGCAGTATTCCTGCTCCACCGTGATCTGCCGGTAACACTGCCGCCCATTGGTCGGGTTCCCCAGGAAATTCTCCTTGCACCGGGCACACTGCGGAGAGAAGAAGCGAGAGTGAGAAGCAGGCAGCCCACGGGGAGAGCGGGGCCTCGGGTGCTGATCTCTCACCTGGTATTTGTAACAGTCCTTCTTGTCTGTCTGTGCCGTGGGGCAGCTGGTCTCTGTGTTGTTCTGACACTGGCACTCAGTGCCATCTGTTGTCCGACATCTGTCCCAATGCCCATTACACTGGCACCTGGAACAGAGAACCAGAGCATTACACAGGAGAGGAGGGAGAGAGCGAGGGGATGGGGGGGGAGGGGGGTGAGAGAGCGAGGGGATGGGGGGGAGGGAACAAGGGGGATGGAGGGGAGGGGAGGGACAAGGGGAGAGGGAGTGGCAGCAAGGGGGGTGGAAGAGGCTCTGAGGGGGGGAGGGAAATGGGAAGGGTGAGGGCAGATAGACGGTTGGGGACTGAGAATGCGGGGAGTGATATATGGGAGCACAGTTTAAGGTTGTGTGTGTGTGACTACCACCACCCCACATCTCTCAGTGGCCACTTAATTTACACTAAAAGCACAGAGTGAAGAACTGTGATGGCCAGATTGTTCGATATGTCTTATAAATTGTGATTTTTAAAAGTTCAAGATGGAGCCCAGAAAGTCAGGTGACCTCACCTCCACCCTGCAAAATTTACCAGGACAACACAGATCTTCTGAAAAACAGAGACTACTGCACTAACACGTGAAGAATAACGGGTTTTGCTCTCAGATTTTTAGGTCATAAAACAAAGTGTCAGTACTTGAGATACTGCAAATGAAGCAGGCAAATGTTGATACCTGGGGACAATGGTTATTGGTGGAGGTCCAGGTTGGAAGTGCTCGGAGAAGTCAAGTGAAGAAAATATTAAATTTTGAAAAGTCTGCAAGATTTGCAACTGGGAAGAGTTTGGAACTGTTACTTGTAATTTGGGGTACTCACTACTTGTCATGAATCGATGATGAAAAGCAACTGTAAATTGTGTTTTGTGCACTTGTGCGTTATTGTCAACTGCCATTTTACACAGCATGTTAAGTTTTAGCTGTGTTCCACATGTTAAAATGGAGGAGGGAGTTCATGTGGAACAGCTGCTTGAAGGGGTCCAATTACACGACCCAGGAGCAGCCTTTTCAGCCTGCCTGGATGGGAAACTGTAGCAGTTGAGGGTACAGCTTGTTCAGAAGACACAGCTGCCTGAAGCTGCACACCTCTCTCGAAGGCCTTTTCAGCGAGAAAATTAAAAAGCCACACCAAGAAAAACTTGGGAAAAAAAAATCAAGGACAAAAGCTGCAAAATGAACAGCAGGAAAGTCTGATTTTTACCAGTTTCCTCTCCGTCTAAAAGAAGGTGACTTCAGCAATTAAGCTGCCTCCATTTATATCCAAGAGTGCAAGATGAAGTCAGTGATCTCCAGTTTGGACTTTCCATTAATTTAAAAAGGGCTCTAGTTTTAACTGAAATCCATGTTAGCTTGCAGTTAAGATAATTTTCTATTTAGTATATGCCCTTGCTTTTTTTATGCCTTCAATCTTTCCTTGTATGTTTGTATGCGTGCGTTGTGAAGTTAATCCCCTTCCTGAGTTAGAGAGTACATTAATAAACCCTCATTGTTTTCTTTTAAACTTCAAGAAAAAATCAATTAACTACCAGTTCGTAACATAGTTATAAAGTACGATTTAGTTAATTGGGAATTTCTTTTAGTTTAGTGCAACAAGGCTTAAAATTTGAAATCTTGTCGTGTAATTTGTTAAATTGGTCTCGGGGCTCTCGTATTTTCCACACGATCGATCTCAGCACGGTGAAGGAATCGTGCTCCGTACTTGGTGCATTTTCCATCCAGCAGGAAGTAACCATCCAGGCAGGTGTCGCAGCGCTCCCCTGAACTGTTGTTCTGACACTGGATGCAGACGGCATTCTCCTCCCACGGCCCCTCCAACACCCAGTTCGTAATCTGTACAGGACCAAGAGCGGAGATCGCATTAACACAAAAGACACGTGGAGGTGGCAGACCACAAAGCATCGGTCTTAGAATCTGGGAATGACTAGCACATGCATGGCTTGAGGGTATTTAAATATTGCCCAACGCACGGACACAGTCAGACTCCAATACACTTGCACTGCTCCATCTGATGTGAGCCGGGATCAGTGATCTTTTGTAACTCACTTCCTCAGTGTCCGCTGCTCAGTGGGAGGTGGTTTTCCGGATTGCATGGTCACAGGGATACGGTCAGGAGGCTCCCCCATTGGACGGGGAACTTTCATAGGTACAAACAAGGACCATTTTGAAAACAATGACACTTGCTAAACAAGGAGAGCTGATGCCATTCCCAGATGTGTTGGTGATTTTTGAGGTCTGACTGATGCAGGATGGCGAAGGGGCAGCTGTGACTCTACTGACCTTGGTTACGTCCAGTGGATATGTCTCTGGGTCTGTCCTCGCCGTCTCGTACTGCTCCCTCATGATGCAGATGTGGCTGTTGTTGTTGCAATAGTTGCTACAGGGTTTGCACAGGCCCCCAGACACGGCTGAGCCCACAAACAGCGGCTTACATTTCTCGCAGTGATCACCCTGAGAATACAGTAACACAGGCCCAGGTTACCAATCACTGTGCACATTCAGCTGCTAAAGCACGAGAGTTGATGGGGAACTGTCACTCACCCAAACCTCACCCAGCTCCTACCCCCGCACCCCGCCCGACTCACCCAGCTTCCCCCACCCCCACAGATTCACCCAGCTCTCCCTCCTCTACAACAGGCAGGAGTCTCCCTGCCCTCACCCGCGCCCTCTGCTCCCGTCCCTGTTACCTTGGTGTTATTGACGCACTGCAGGCAGTGATCCCGAGCACTGGCGCTCTCACAGTTGCTGTGCTGGTTACACTGACACTCCACCGAGCAGTTCTGCCCCACGTATCCAAAGTGACATTGGCAGTTGTTGGGTTCCACACACGTTCCATTGACACAGCCCTGCTCACAGACTGGCTTACACAGCCCCACCATACTGCCCGGGGTTGGGGGGGGGGGGGCAGGAGAGGGAGAGGGAGGGCAGAAGGAAGGACAGGGTGAGCGATAGAGGGCGTGCAAGGAGAGAAAGAGACCAGTTAAACAAACAGGCCACACAGAAACCACATTAAAAACTGTACCTGGATTGGGAAAATTGCACTGGGTCCATCAGCCCTGGGCAGTTGGACCTCTAAACCTCTCGGCTCCTGCACAGTTCCTAACTTCTCACCATTTAGAAAATTCTCTATCTTTCTCAGTGGGTGATCTCACACTTTCCCACATTGAACTGTATCTGCCACTGCTTTGCCCACTCGCTGAATCTATCAATGTCCCTTTACAACTTTCTGCTCCCAGTTACACTGTTTACTGTGTCACCTAACTTAGTGTCATCAGAAAACTTAGATATTCGTCTCTCCGTTCCTTCATCCAATTCATTTATAAACACAGTGAAAAGCTGAGACCCCCCCAGTGCAGATTCCGGTCACATTCAGCCATTCTGAGTACACAGCCATTATCTTTCTTCTGTGCCTCCTACTTTCCAAACAATTACTCAAAAAAGACAATAGGTTGCCTCCAATTCCATGCACTCCCATTTTTATTAACTGTCTCTTAAGTGGAATCTTATTGAATACCTTCTGGAAGTCCGTACAAATAATACTCCTGCCTGTATCATCACCCATACTCCCTCAATCACCCCCAGCCTGCATCACTCTCTCAACTAACCCCACTGCCTGTATCACTCTCTCAGCTAACCCCACTGCCTGTATCACTCTCTCAGCTAACCCCACTGCCTGTATCACTCAGCTAACCCCACTGCCTGTTTCACTCTCTCAACTAACCCCACTGCCTGTATCACTCTCTCAACTAACCCCACTGCCTGTATCACTCTCTCAACTAACCCCACTGCCTGCATCACTCTCTCAGCTAACCCCACTGCCTGCATCACTCTCTCAACTAACCCCACTGCCTGCATCACTCTCTCAGCTAACCCCACTGCCTGCATCACTCTCTCCTAGCTCACCCCACTGCCTGTATCACTCTCTCAACTAACCCCACTGCCTGCATCACTCTCTCAACTAACCCCACTGCCTGCATCACTCTCTCAGCTAACCCCACTGCCTGCATCACTCTCTCAGCTAACCCCACTGCCTGCATCACTCTCTCAGCTAACCCCACTGCCTGCATCACTCTCTCAGCTAACCCCACTGCCTGCATCACTCTCTCAACTAACCCCACTGCCTGCATCACTCTCTCAACTAACCCCACTGCCTGCATCACTCTCTCAACTAACCCCACTGCCTGCATCACTCTCTCAGCTAACCCCACTGCCTGCATCACTCTCTCAACTAACCCCACTGCCTGCATCACTCTCTCAGCTAACCCCACTGCCTGTATCACTCTCTCAGCTAACACCACTGCCTGCATCACTCTCTCAGCTAACCCCACTGCCTGCATCACTCTCCCAGCTAACCCCACTGCCTGTATCACTCTCTCAACTAACCCCACTGCCTGTATCACTCTCTCCTAGCTCACCCCACTGCCTGCATCACTCTCTCAGCTAACCCCACTGCCTGTATCACTCTCTCAACTAACCCCACTGCCTGTATCACTCTCTCCTAGCTCACCCCACTGCCTGCATCACTCTCTCAGCTAACCCCACTGCCTGTATCACTCTCTCCTAGCTCACCCCACTGCCTGTATCACTCTCTCAACTAACCCCACTGCCTGTATCACTCTCTCCTAGCTCACCCCACTGCCTGCATCACTCTCTCAGCTAACCCCACTGCCTGTATCACTCTCTCAGCTAACCCCACTGCCTGTATCACTCTCTCAACTAACCCCACTGCCTGTATCACTCTCAACTAACCCCACTGCCTGTATCACTCTCTCCTAGCTCACCCCACTGCCTGCATCACTCTCTCAGCTAACCCCACTGCCTGTATCACTCTCTCAGCTAACCCCACTGCCTGTATCACTCTCTCAGCTAACCCCACTGCCTGCATCACTCTCTCAGCGAATCCCACTGCCTGCATCACTCTCTCAGCTAACCCCACTGCCTGTATCACTCTCTCAACTAACCCCACTGCCTGTATCACTCTCTCAACTAACCCCACTGCCTGTATCACTCTCAGCTAACCCCACTGCCTGCATCACTCTCTCAGCTAACCCCACTGCCTGCATCACTCTCTCAACTAACCCCACTGCCTGCATCTCTCTCTCCTAGCTCACCCCACTGCCCCTATCACTCTCCCCTTCCTCGCCCCCTTACCCTATCCCTCTCCCCTCACTCGCCCTCCTGTCTCGATCACTCTCCTCTCACTCACCTGTCTTGCATGTAGCCATTCCTGCAGATACACTCGAATCCCTGCAGCTTGTCGGTGCAGTTCTGGGTATCATCACAGTCATGGTGTCCGTTTAAACACTCGTTCTCTGGTGGGCAAGACATGAAGGCCCAGTCTCCGTCCGAGACGGGGCAGGTCTGAGAACTGTCTGTGGACACACAGAGAAACATCAAACACCAGAACATGGAGGGGAAACAGATCGCTCCAGAGCACAGCACTGCCTGCCACCATGTTGCTCCCTCGCCGCCTGTCTCCACACGGGACACAGGCCCCTCGTCGCCTGTCCCCACACGGGACACAGGCCCCTCACCACCTGTCCCCACACGGGACACAGGCCCCTCGCCGCCTCTACCCACACGGGACACAGGCCCGTCGCCGCCTGTCCCGTCGCCGCCTGTCCCCACACGGGACACAGGCCCCTCGCCGCCTGTCCCCACACGGGACACAGGCCCCTCGCCGCCTGTCCCCACACGGGACACTGGCCCCTCGCCGCCTGTCCAAGGAACACAAATGCTGACAGTGTGACTGTCTCCAGGAAGCTTGGCCCCACCCAGTGTACGTACCATCTTGCGGCCCATTCAAACCGCCCTGGATACATCTGCCGATTCCGTTGAGGCCTCGGGTAGAGCACCAACCGCAGTGAGAGTGCCGGACGCAGTGGGAGCACTGATGGTAGCTGGCACACGACAGGTTACAGCTCGTCTTCAACCCCTTCAGTAAGTGGCCACACATCCCCGCTGCACATCGCATTGGCAGGAAACTGGGACTCATACACTGTGGCACAGAAAGAGCTGGCATTAGATGGGACTGTGGGGAGAGGGTGCTGTGGGGGCTTGGGAGATGGGAGAGTCTTCGAGGTGAGGCTCATTGGGCGGGGGCAGAAGAGCGAGGGGAGGCTCAGTGGGGGGGGGAATAGAGTTGGGGGAGGCTCGTTGGGCGGAGGGTTGGGGGAGAGAGGAGAGAGAGGGGAGGCTCGGTGGGTGGATAGAGTATTAGAAGGGGGTTTGGGTGGTGGGTGAGTGGGGGTGATGTGGTGGTGGAGGTCTAGGCGCACAGTGTATTGGGTGGAGGGTGAGAGACAGAGTGTCGGAGGGGGCGGTGTCTGGGGGCCCAAGTGTTTCGCAACAGCCTCTGCACCGAACGATTTCTCACCCTCGGGGATTTCAGCCTCCATCTCACTTCACCATGTCCTCTCTCCTCAGTTCACTGCCCTCTCATCCACCCCTTCATCGTACCCTCCATGTAAACTGCACAACCCGAATTCACGACCGTCAGCTTGACCTCGCTGTCTTACATAGTCTCGCTAGCCCCAACAGGATCAAGCACAGACAAGGCCATCGCCGATCACTTCCTTGTCTCATTCGCCAATCCTATTGCATTCTGTGTCCGCCCCCCGGAAAACACCAGCCCCCAATTCACTTACAACTTCACTTTCAAAACCCCAACTATCTAGCCTTCGGCCGCTGGTTCACCACATCATTCCTGCAGCTACTGATCTGCTCAACCACACCCTCACTTCTACCTTTGATGTCCTGGTCCCCAGTAAAACCAATTCTCTCACCCAGACCATTCTCCCTGGTACGGCCTCATCTCCACTCCCCAAAGTCCAAGAAGGCAGACTTGAATGGATATGGCGGTGACTGTTAAAGCCATTCACTGTCGGAAGTGACTGGACCACATGAAGCAGCATCAGGTCCTGCCGTCACCTGCTAAAACTGCTCGCTACTCCTGGATCATCCTGGAATGCAAAGATAACCCTCGGCTTCTTCTCTCAACTGCAAAACCGTCGCCTTAAACCCCTCTCCCCTGTCTCCTCCACCCTCACCTCGAACAAATGTGAGGAGCTCATGTTTCTGACGAAGACTGGGGCCATGTGATCAGCTGCCTCTGCCATTCCCCTCCCTTCCCCCCCAACGCCCCCCTCGCCCACCTGGACAATCGCCCTCGAAGCTTTCCCCCGTCCTAACCCTGAACTCGCTTCTTTCTATCCTACCTCCCCTCAAGCCTCTCCGAGTGTATTTCATCCAGGAAATCCACTTCCTGCTCCCTCGATCCTATTCCCACTAAACTGATCACCTAACTTCCCCTCCTGCTCCCATTGTAATTGGCTCTCTCTTTTCAGGTACTGTCTCCTTCTCTTCAAGAAGCAAAGCCTCGACCCCACCGTCCTTGTAAATTACTGCCCCATCTGCAACGTCCCTTTCCTCTCTAAAATCCGGGAACGTGTTGTCACCTCCCAAATCCATTCCCATCTTTTCCGGAATGTCACATTTGAATCCCTCCAATACTCCCCAGTACTGAAACAGCTCTTATCAAAGTCACGAGTGAAATCCTGTGTGACTGTGACAGAGGTAAACTTTCCGCCCCTCGTCCTTCTCGACCTGTCTGCAGCCTTTGACACGGTTGACCACACCATCCTCCTCCAACACCTCCGCACTGTCGTCCAGCTGGGTGGGACTGCTCTCCTCTGGTTCCATTCTGATCTAACTAATCGTAGCCAGAGAAGCACTTGCAATGGCTTCTCTTCCTGCTCCCGCACCGTTACCTCTGGGGTCCCTCAAGCAACGACTCTTGGCCCCTCCTATTTCTCATCTACATGGCGACATCATCAGCCCCAAAACCTGCCAAGATACTCTGCGCTCCTCGAATTCTGGCCTCCCGAGCAGTCTGGGCCCTAAGCTCTGGAACTCACTCCCTCAAACTCTCCTGCTCTCTTCCCTCTTTTAAGATGCCCCTTAAAACCTACCTCTTTGACCAAACTTTTGGTCATCTGCCCTAATATCCCATCTGGCTCAGTGTCAAATTTTGCATTATTATGCTCCTTTGGGGATGTTTTATTCTGCTATAGACTCTTATATAAAGAAGTTTCTGCTGTTCTCCTTTCCTGACATCTTTTTTTCTTCTGTCATCCTCTTATTTATTATCTGTGTACTTAGTGTATACGTGTTCTTCTGTTCTAAATTTACCCTCGTCTCGTTCTTTATCATTACTGCAGAGTATTCTTATACTTTTGCGGAGTACATTTTTCTGAACTCGACAGATCACCATTTAAAATCGTTCTCACTGCTGTCTGATGTCTTTGTCAATGTTTTTCTCCATTTTACCTTCCCCATTCCATTCTCATGCCCTCAAATTTAGCTTTTATGCCAATCTATTACCATAGACTTTGCCTAACTTATGTCTTCCTCAATCATTATTTTTAAACCTTTTTATGTTATGATCGCTATTGCCTAGTTGCATCCCTACACTCACTTCTCCTATCAGCTCTGGCTCAATAACTATGACTCGACAGTTCCGAGCCGAGCTCTTACCTGCTGCAGAGCCAGACTCCAGACGCACTGCTGCCACCCACCATCTGAGCCGTTGGAGCTAAGACACTCAGTGCAGGTGGTGAGGTTATGACACGGGGTTGGGCAAGGCTCAGGGGGGCAGGATTCCACAGGCATCGGTGATACGTTGCGCAGAGAGTGGCTGAAGCAGGTCCAGTCATAGGCGGGACTCACGCTGAGGATCCGACGGGTCTCACCTGAAACACAATGGGATAGAAGTGAGCACGGAGGACCGGACACCGGGAACGCTCAGGGCGAGCGGAGGACCGGACACCGGGAACGCTCAGGGCGAGCGGAGGACCGGACACCGGGAACGCTCAGGGCGAGTGGAGGATCGGACACCGGGAACGCTCAGGGCGAGTGGAGGACCGGACACCGGGAACGCTCAGGGCGAGTGGAGGATCGGACACCGGGAACGCTCAGGGCGAGCGGAGGATTGGACACCGGGAACGCTCAGCGCGAGCGGAGGACTGGACACCGGGAACGCTCAGGGCGAGCGGAGGATTGGACACCGGGAACGCTCAGGGCGAGCGGAGGATCGGACACCGGGAACGCTCAGCGCGAGCGGAGGACTGGACACCGGGAACACTCAGGGCGAGCGGAGGATCGGACACCGGGAACGCTCAGCGCGAGCGGAGGACCGGGCACCGGGAACGCTCAGGGCGAGCGGAGGATCGGACATCACACTAACACCGGAGTTGGGGGGCAGGGTTCCGTCTGTCCTCCTACTCCCGGATCCCCTGCCGGGGGCTCCCCCTGGATCCAGGGGCAGGTATTACCCTAAACAACAGTAAAATACTGCAGAAGTTGGCAACTTGAAATAAAAATAGCGAATGCTGCTAACACTTGGCAGGACTGGCAGTATCGTGGGAAAGAAAAACAGAACTGACCTTTCAAGTTGAGACCGTTGTCTCAGCATTCTGAGTTCTGATGAAAGGTCGCTGAGCTGAAACATTAACCCTGTTTCTCTCGGCCAGACCTGCTGAGTGTTTGCAGCAGTTTCTATCACCGGCCCTTACCTGTGCGTTTGAACTGCCGAGTCCACATACACTTCCCAGACGCAGTGCACTTGCTGCAGTCAGAGGCTTCACACGATATTTCAGAGCAGTTACTGGCCACAAAGATCTCTCGCTGGTTGATGCGGCAGTCATTCTCCTTGGTGCAGCTGGCGTTAGTGCTGATACAGGCTCCCTCTGGGCAGTTTGTGCACCATTTACACCTCTAAGGTAAAGAGATGATGGTGATCACAGGCACAACTACAGTTATTCACACTCACACATCAACCTTGCGAGGTGCACTGCACAGCAAGCCTGAGAGAGAGAGAGAGAGAGAAAGAGACACAGCACGCGGGGAGGGGGGGAGGGAGGAGAGAGTGAGCTCACCCAAGAAGGTGGGCATGCACCCGCCAGGGGCCATGCGAACACAGGGGGAATGGGTGTGAGCGGCCGCAAGATACTGCTCATGTGTGTTCCCACGTATTCGTGTGAATGTGTGCACGCATTTGTGCACAAGTGGGAATGTGAGTGAGGGCTTGCACGCAAGGTTGAATATGAGTGAGGACACGCGCGCGAGTGTGAATGGGTGAGTAAGGGCTTGGGCGTGAGTGTGAATGAGTGAAGGCACGCGGGCAAGTGTGAATATCAGTGAGTGAGGGCATGTGCATGAGCGTGAATATGAGTGACTGACGGCATGTGTGTGAGTGCGAACATGAGTGAGGGCACCCGACCCAAGTAGGAATATAAATGAATGAGGGCACGCGCGCGATTGTGAATATGAGTGAGCGAGGGTATGTGTGAGTGTGAATATGAGTGAGTGAGCTGATACACGCGAATGTGAATGTGTGTATGCCTATCACTGAGTGTGTGTTCCTATCACTGAGTGTGTGTGAGTATCGCTGCGAGTGTGTTCCTATCACTGAGTGTGTGTTCCTATCACTGAGTGTGTGTTCCTATCACTGCGAGTGTGTTCCTATCACTGAGTGTGTGTTCCTATCACTGCGAGTGTGTTCCTATCACTGAGTGTGAGTTCCTATCACTGCGAGTGTATTCCTATCACTGCGAGTGAGTTCCTATCACTG
The DNA here is from genome assembly GCF_036365525.1 of Heterodontus francisci. Classification (NCBI taxonomy): domain Eukaryota; kingdom Metazoa; phylum Chordata; class Chondrichthyes; order Heterodontiformes; family Heterodontidae; genus Heterodontus; species Heterodontus francisci. Next base: position 30,744,271 of record NC_090409.1, on the reverse strand, counting down.
CGAGTGTGTTCCTATCACTGAGTGTGTTCCTATCACTGAGTGTGTTCCTATCACTGAGTGTGTTCCTATCACTGAGTGTGTGTGCGTATCACTGAGTGTGTGTGCGTATCACTGAGTGTGTGTTCCTATCACTGAGTGTGTGTTCCTATCACTGCGAGTGTGTTCCTATCACTGAGTGTGTGTTCCTATCGCTGCGAGTGTGTTCCTATCACTGAGTGTGTGTGCGTATCGCTGCGAGTGTGTTCCTATCACTGTGAGTGTGTTCCTATCACTGCGAGTGTGTTCCTATCACTGCGAGTGTGTTCCTATCACTGAGTGTGTGTGCGTATCACTGTGAGTGTGTTCCTATCACTGAGTGTGTTCCTATCACTGAGTGTGTGTGCGTATCACTGCGAGTGTGTTCCTATCACTGAGTGTGTGTATCACTGCGAGTGTGTTCCTATCACTGAGTGTGTTCCTATCACTGAGTGTGTGTGCGTATCACTGAGTGTGTGTGCGTATCACTGAGTGTGTGTGCGTATCACTGCGAGCGTGTGAGAGCAGTTTAATCGTGGCCTGCACTGGTTAAGGTCAGGTGTTAACACTGCACTCCCTCGGGTTTAACATGAACACAGCCGCTGGTGCTGAGAAAGGGTTTGAGATGGAGGCCCAGGGAAGGCTGGCGCCTGCACTCACCAGTCGCTGCATTTGTCCCATGACCTTGGGGTGACGAGCCAAACACTCGCTGCACGTTTTCAAACGGCGACAGTCATCAGAGAACTTGGGCAGTGGGTCACACAGCGAGCTTCCGGACTCAAACCCGTACCTGGCAAATCAAAGGGTCAACAACACATAATATACCACAGCCTAAAGCACCCAACGGGAATTGCATCAATTGGCAGAAATAAATAAACGATAAACAACAATCAAAACCAGCTCATAACTAACTATATAAAAAACAATGGTGTTGGTGGTGAGGGCGGCAGTTCACAGTTTCCAGGCGCAGAGAGAGGGGAGCCTGCTGGGCCAGGCCAGGCTGAGCCTAGCTGGGCTGAGCCGAGCTTCCTGTTGGGCTGGGCCTCCTACTAGGCCGATCTGGGTGGAGCCTCGTGCTGGGCCCGGGCTGCGTCTCCTGCTGGGCCAGGCCAGGCTGAGCCGAGCTTCCTGTTGGGCTGGGCCTCCTACTAGGCCGATCTGGGTGGAGCCTCCTGCTGGGCCAGGCCAGGCTGAGCCGAACTTCCTGTTGGGCTGGGCCTCCTACTAGGCCGATCTGGGTGGAGCCTCGTGCTGGGCCAGCTGGGATCAGTTGCTACTTGGCATTGGTGAGCAATGGGACTGCAATGGGGCGGCACAGTGGCGCAGTGGTTAGCACCGCAGCCTCACAGCTCCAGGGACCCGGGTTCGATTCTGGGTACTGCCTGTGCGGAGTTTGCAAGTTCTCCCTGTGTCTGCGTGGGTTTCCTCCGGGTGCTCCGGTTTCCTCCCACATGCCAAAGACTTGCAGGTTGATAGGTTAATTGGCCATTATAAATTGCCCCTAGTATAGGTAGGTGGTAGGGAAATATATAGGGACAGGTGGGGATGTGATAGGAATATGGGATTAGTGTAGGATTAGTATAAATGGGTGGTTGATGGTCGGCACAGACTCGGTGGGCCGAAGGGCCTGTTTCAGTGCTGTATCTCTAAACTAAACCCTTGAAAATCTCCTGAGTGCAATAAGCATTAAGCGATGGTCAGCCGCTGAGTGAAGGGAAAAGCGTCTGCTCCTACCTCTCTGCCTCGTCTGCAGACAGACAGCTCCCATTGCGGACCGAGTGACACCACACACAGCTGCTGCTGCTGCTGCTGTTACAGGCTCCCGGGCTGGCGAAGATCAGACACGGATCGAGTGGAATTGACAGGGCCACCATCGAACCCAGCATCACCCCCCCATATCCCGCCGAGATGTACAGCTTATTCCTCAGGCTGGCTGCTGCGTGAGCAATGGATCCCTTCACTGGCTCACCGAGCATCGAGCTCCCTGCAAAGGACGAGGTAAGGTCAATCAGAGGACCCACTGATGGTGGCAGGTCAGTCCGGGTGGTGGGGGGGGGAAGTTCAATAGAACTATATATTATATATACATATAATAAAACCTCCCTGGGCACTTCACAAGAATGTGATCAAACAATATTTGACACTGAGCCACATGAGATATGAGGACATGTGAACAAACCCACGGTCAAAGTTCGATCACTGCCATGAATCTCCACCTCTGTCCTGTGCTCTCCTTCCACATTCTGCACTGGTCAACTGTATCCTGTCCATTATGTCCGTCATTCACTTTCTCCTCTACTTCCCTTGCCTACGTTTTCCATCGACCTTTCCTTCCAACAATTGTCTCTGTCTACCTTCTGCTTGACAGTATAAATTTGTTGTCTTCTAGCAAACTGGCATTCTTACGTATTGTCCTGATGAGTGCAAGACAAAAAAAGCTCTGACAAAATGTCTCTATTTTCAGCAATACTCAAGTTCTGTACTACCAAACGACTATCGATCCTTTTATTATTTGTCGATTTCTAGTTTCTTTAAGCACGCCGTTGTTTTCTGCTGGTAGATTCTATTAAATGCCTTCTCATAATGCCAGTTGGGCTCGCAGTCTAGAAGCTACGTATACTAATACACAGGGCCCTGTTCTTTGCAGACAGAAAGAACATGTACAAACTTTGCGCCTGTTTCAGTTGAACAAAAATAAGCGACAGCCATTCGCTGGTTCATTCCTCAGGGCTATGCCTTGACCAGTCAGAGTCTATACAGCATACAGATGCAGGTTTTTGCATTTCCAGGTATCTTTCAATGACTGCTCTCAAGTTAAGATGTCCTCTCTTGCTCCATTCTTTGGTCTGAATCCTGACTCACTATCGTCCATCTCTGCCTCTGTATACTGGTCATTTCTTTCCAGAACCACTATTAGAATTATTTTCATCACATGACCTGGTCAAAGGAGGAGGTTTTTAATGACTGCTTTGAAGGAGGGGAGGGAGGTGGAGTGGAGAGGTTTAGGCAAGGAATTCCAGAGGCGTAGGCAGAGACAGCTTTGGCGACCATACACAAGGAAACTGCCCAACTCGAAAGCACCTTTAATGTAGCACTTCACAGGAGTGATCAAACAGAATTTAACAGCAGGAGATGTTTGCATTGCAGGTGCCCTGCTCTGCCTTTGAGACCAAGGGATTGGTCAAGGGGAGGGGTGGTGACTATACATGGAGGGAGAGGCTGAAGGAGGACAAGAAGGCAACGATCTCTGCGGCGAGCATGGCTGATCTTAGGCTTCAATTCCATCTTCCCGCGCCCTTGCCATATCCCTCAATTCCCGGAGGCCCCAAAAATCTCTCTCTCCCAGCCTTAAATGTATTCAACAAAGGATCATCCACAGCCTTCCGGGGTAGAGAATTCCAGAGATTCACAACCCTTTGAGTGCAGTAATTTCTCCTCATTTCAGTCCTGAATGATCGGTCCCTTATCCTGAGACTGTGTCCCCGTGTTTTCGATTCCACGACGTGGAAATAATCTCAGTTCCACCCTAACCAGACCCTTTAGAATCTTATATGTTTAAATGAGATTGCCTCTCATTCTTCTAAACTCCAGAGAATACAGGCCCAATTTACATCACCTATCAGAGAACAACCCCCTCATCCCAGGGGCCAATCTAGTGAACCTTCACTACACTGCCTCCAATGCAAGTATAACCTTTCTTAGATGTGGAGACCAAAACTGCACACAGTATTCTAGATGTGGTCTCACCAAAACCCTGTACAACTGGAGCAATACTTCCTTATTCCTGTACTCCAATCCCCTTGCAATAAAGGCCGACATGCCATTTGCCCTCCTAATTGCTTGCTGTACCTGCATGCTAACGCTCTGTGTTCCTTGTACAAGCACACCCTAGTCTCTTTGAACATCGACACTAATAAGTTTCACGCCTTTTAAAAATATTCTGCTTTTCCATTCTTATGACCAAAGTGAATTACACACTTCCCTACATTAAACTCTGCCATCTTGCTGCCCAATCACTTAATCTGTCTCTATCTCTTTGCAGCCCCTCTCTGTCCTCCCCACAGCTTACCTTTCCACCTACCTTTGTATCATCAGCAAGCTTAGGTACATTACTCTCCGTCCCTGCAGCTAAGTAATAGAGAGTGTAAACCGAGGCCCCAGCACTGATCCTTGCGGCACCTCTCTATTCACTGCTTGCCAACTTGAAAATGCCCCATTTATGCCCACTCTCTGCTTTCTGTCCGTTAACCAATCCTCCATCCATGCTAATATATAACCCCCAACACCATGAGCCTTTCTCTTTCCTATTAACTTTTATGTGGTACCTTATCGAATGTCTTTTGGCTATCTAGGTATACTACATCTACTTGTTTCCCTTTATCTACCTTACTATTACATTCTCAAAACTCTAATAAATTTGTCAAAGAGGATTTCGTTCCTGAATCTAAGGAATTTTGGAAAATCATAGCTAGTGCATCCGCTATCTCTGCAGCTGTCTCTAGGAACCCCTATGGTGTAGGCCATCAGGTCCCAGGGATTTGTCAGATTTTAGTCCCTGAAGATTCCCCAATGCTTGTTCTCTGCTGGTATTAATTTCCTCATGCTTTTGAGGCCTAGGTTACCATCTATTCCTGGTATGAAATTTGTGTCTTCTGTGAAGACAAACACAAAGTATTTGTTCAATGCCTTGGCCATTTCCTCATTCCCCATGATAAGAGGAGTGAATCAGTGCTGAGACTGAGAGGAAAGGAGGGAGGGCAACATGGGGAGAGACTCAGAGCATTAAGACCAGGATTTATAGGAGAGATGAACGGTTTAACAAGCTGGTGTGTGTGAAGGTGCCCCAACAGTTGAGGGAGAGACCAAGGAAAGATTTGGTGAAAGCCACCACAGCAGTTGGGAGACTCAGGGGCGGAAGGGACAAGGAGACAGGAAGGTTTCAGTAAGGACAAAAGTTTGGCGCCATGTGCCCCCATACCCGTGTTATCTGGTGTGATCCAGGTGTGGCCATACCCATGTTACTTGGTGTTATCTGGTGTGATCCAGGTGTTGCCGTACCCGTGTTATCTGGTGTGATCCAGGTGTGGCCATACCCATGTTACTTGGTGTTAACAGGTGTGATCCAGGTGTGGCCATACCCATGTTACTTGGTGTGATCCAGGTGTTGCCCTACCTGTGTTATTTGGAATGATCCAGGTGTTGCTGTACCTGTGTTATTTGGTGTGTTTCAGGTGTTGCCCTACCTGTGTTATGCGGTATGATCCAGGTGTTGCCTTACCTGTGTTATTTGGAATGATCCAGGTGTTGCCTTACCTGTGTAATTTGGTATGATTCAGGTGTTGCTGTACCTGTGTTATTTGGTGTGTTTCAGGTGTTGCCTTACCTGTGTTATGCGGTATGATCCAGGTGTTGCCTTACCTGTGTTATTTGGAATGATCCAGGTGTTGCCTTACCTGTGTAATTTGGTGTGATCCAGGTGTTGCCCTACCTGTATTATTTGGTGTGATCCAGGTGTTGCCCTACCTGTGTTATTTGGTGTGATCCAGGTGTTGCCCTACCTGTGTTATTTGGTGTGATCCAGGTGTTGCCCTACCTGTGTTATTTGGTGTGATCCAGGTGTTGCCTTACCTGTGTTATTTGGTGTGATCCAGGTGTTGCCTTACCTGTGTTATTTGGTGTGATCCAGGTGTTGCCCTACCTGTGTTATTTGGTGTGATCCAGGTGTTGCTGTACCTGTGTTATTTGGTGTGATCCAGGTGTTGCCTTACCTGTGTTATTTGGTGTGATCCAGGTGTTGCCCTACCTGTGTTATTTGGTGTGATCCAGGTGTTGCCCTACCTGTGTTACTTGGTGTGATCCAGGTGTTGCCCTACCTGTGTTATTTGGTGTGATTCAGGTGTTGCTGTACCTGTTATTTGGTGTGTTTCAGGTGTTGCCCTACCTGTGTTATTTGGTGTGATCCAGGTGTTGCCTTACCTGTGTTATTTGGTGTGATCCAGGTGTTGCCTTACCTGTGTTACTTGGTGTGATCCAGGTGTTGCCCTACCTGTGTAATTTGGTATGATCCAGGTGTTGCCTTACCTGTGTAATTTGGTGCGTTCCAGGTGTTGCCTTACCTGTGTTATTTGGTGTGATCCAGGTGTTGCCTTACCTGTGTAATTTGGTGCGTTCCAGGTGTTGCCTTACCTGTGTTATTTGGTGTGATCCAGGTGTTGCCTTACCTGTGTTATTTGGTGTGATCCAGGTGTTGCCTTACCTGTGTAATTTGGTGCGTTCCAGGTGTTGCCTTACCTGTGTTATTTGGTGTGATCCAGGTGTTGCCTTACCTGTGTAATTTGGTGCGTTCCAGGTGTTGCCTTACCTGTGTTATTTGGTGTGATCCAGGTGTTGCCTTACCTGTGTAATTTGGTGCGTTCCAGGTGTTGCCTTACCTGTGTTATTTGGTGTGATCCAGGTGTTGCCTTACCTGTGTTATTTGGTGTGATCCAGGTGTTGCCCTACCTGTGTAATTTGGTCCGTTCCAGGTGTTGCTGTACCTGTGTTATTTGGTGTGATCCAGGTGTTGCCTTACCTGTGTAATTTGGTGCGATCCAGGTGTTGCCTTACCTGTGTAATTTGGTGTGATCCAGGTGTTGCTGTACCTGTGTTATTTGGTGTGATCCAGGTGTTGCCTTACCTGTGTAATTTGGTGTGATCCAGGTGTTGCCCCACCTGTGTTATTTGGTGTGATCCAGGTGTTGCCTTACCTGTGTTATTTGGTGTGATCCAGGTGTTGCTGTACCTGTGTTATTTGGTGTGATCCAGGTGTTGCCCTACCTGTGTAATTTGGTCCGTTCCAGGTGTTGCCCTACCTGTGTTATTCGGTATGATCCAGGTGTTGCCTTACCTGTGTAATTTGGTGCGATCCAGGTGTTGCCTTACCTGTGTAATTTGGTGTGATCCAGGTGTTGCCCCACCTGTGTTATTTGGTGTGATCCAGGTGTTGCCCCACCTGTGTTATTTGGTGTGATCCAGGTGTTGCTGTACCTGTGTTATTTGGTGTGATCCAGGTGTTGCCCTACCTGTGTTATTTGGTACGTTCCAGGTGTTGCCCTACCTGTGTTATTTGGTATGATCCAGGTGTTGCCTTACCTGTGTTATTTGGAATGATCCAGGTGTTGCTGTACCTGTGTTATTTGGTGTGATCCAGGTGTTGCCTTACCTGTGTTATTTGGAATGATCCAGGTGTTGCCTTACCTGTGTTATTTGGTGTGATCCAGGTGTTGCCTTACCTGTGTTATTTGGAATGATCCAGGTGTTGCTGTACCTGTGTTATTTGGTATGATCCAGGTGTTGCCTTACCTGTGTAATTTGGAATGATCCAGGTGTTGCTGTACCTGTGTTATTTGGTGTGATCCAGGTGTTGCTGTACCTGTGTTATTTGGTGTGATCCAGGTGTTGCTGTACCTGTGTTATTTGGTGTGATCCAGGTGTTGCTGTACCTGTGTTATTTGGTATGATCCAGGTGTTGCCTTACCTGTGTTATTTGGAATGATCCAGGTGTTGCTGTACCTGTGTTATTTGGTGTGATCCAGGTGTTGCTGTACCTGTGTTATTTGGTATGATCCAGGTGTTGCTGTACCTGTGTTATTTGGTATGATCCAGGTGTTGCTGTACCTGTGTTATTTGGTATGATCCAGGTGTTGCCTTACCTGTGTTATTTGGTGATCCAGGTGTTGCTGTACCTGTGTTATTTGGTATGATCCAGGTGTTGCTGTACCTGTGTTATTTGGTGATCCAGGTGTTGCTGTACCTGTGTTATTTGGTGATCCAGGTGTTGTCTTACCTGTGTTATTTGGTGTGATCCAGGTGTTGCCTTACCTGTGTTATTTGGAATGATCCAGGTGTTGCCTTACCTGCGTTATTTGGAATGATCCAGGTGTTGCCTTACCTGTGTTATTTGGTGTGATCCAGGTGTTGCTGTACCTGTGTTATTTGGTATGATCCAGGTGTTGCTGTACCTGTGTTATTTGGTGTGATCCAGGTGTTGCTGTACCTGTGTTATTTGGTGTGATCCAGGTGTTGCTGTACCTGTGTTATTTGGTGTGTTTCAGGTGTTGCTGCACCTGTGTTATTTGGTGTGATCCAGGTGTTGCTGTACCTGTGTTATTTGGTGTGTTTCAGGTGTTGCTGTACCTCTGTTATTTGGTATGATCCAGGTGTTGCTGTACCTGTGTTATTTGATGTGATCCAGGTGTTGCCTTACCTGTGTTATTTGGTGTGATCCAGGTGTTGCAGTTGATCTGGTAAAACAAGAGGTCAGCACTGAAGTCCTCCTGCTCTGTGCGACCTCCCACTATCACCATCGTGTCACGGAACAGTGCAGCAATGTGGAAAAACCGGGACAGGGGCTAGAAATGATGGAAAAGCAGGAACAATCAGACAAGGAACCGTAATGGAATTCCCTTCCCTCTTCCCCATTACCCGCCCTTGGTTATGGTTCGATCCGCTTTGCCGAGTACCTTTGTACCGTGGGAGGGTGCGAGCAGACTCCAGGTCAGGTTCGGTAGGTATAAACTGTACAGCTCACGTGAAGCAGATACACTCTCCAGGTAAAATCGGTATCCACCGAACACGTAGAGAGCATCAGAGGCTTGGTGGTAGACTGCCGAGTGGCCATATAAACCTGTGGAGAGTAGACAATCTCATCAACATGCAGCAAACCAAGCCCACATCTTGTCTGATACTCAGCAGCCCACACTCCACAACAGCCTGACCCTGCTCACACTGCCCACCGACACCCTGACCCTGTTCACACTGCCCACCGACACCCTGACCCTGTTCACACTGCCCACAGACACCCCGACCCTGCTCAAACTGCCCACCGACACCCTGACTCTGCTCACACTGCCCACCGACACCCTGACCCTGTTCACACTGCCCACCGACACCCTGACCCTGCTCACACTGCCCACCGACACCCTGACCCTGCTCACACTGCCCACCGACACCCTGACCCTGTTCACACTGCCCACCGACACCCTGACCCTGTTCACACTGCCCACTGACACCCTGACCCTGTTCACACTGCCCTCAGACACCCCGACCCTGCTCAAACTGCCCACCGACACCCTGACTCTGCTCACACTGCCCACCGACACCCTGACCCTGTTCACACTGCCCACCGACACCCTGACCCTGCTCACACTGCCCACCGACACCCTGACCCTGCTCACACTGCCCACCGACACCCTGACCCTGTTCACACTGCCCACCGACACCCCGACCCTGCTCACACTGCCCACCGACACCCTGACCCTGTTCACACTGCCCACCGACTCCCTGACCCTGATCACACTGCCCACAGCCACCCTGACCCTGTTCACACTGCCCATAGACACCCCGACCCTGCTCACACTGCCCACCGACACCCTGACCCTGTTCACACTGCCCGACACCCTGACTCTGCTCACACTGCCCAGACACCCCGACCCTGCTCACACTGCCCAGACACCCCGACCCTGCTCACCATGCCCACTGACACCCTGACCCTGCTCACACTGCCCACCGACACCCCGACCCTGATCACACTGACACACTGATTCTGCTCACACTGCCCAGACACCCTGACCCTGCTCACACTGCCCACTGACGCACTGACTCTGCTCACACTGCCCAGACACCCCGACCCTGCTCACACTGCCCACTGACACCCCGACCCTGCTCACACTGCCCACCGACACCCCGACCCTGCTCACACTGCCCACCGACACCCTGACCCTGTTCACACTGCCCACCGACACCCTGACCCTGATCACACTGACACACTGACTCTGCTCACACTGCCCAGACACCCCGACCCTGCTCACACTGCCCACCGACACCCTGACCCTGCTCACACTGCCCACCGACACCCTGACCCTGTTCACACTGCCCACCGACACCCTGACTCTGCTCACACTGCCCACCGACACACTGACACTGCTCACACTGCCCACCGACACCCTGACCCTGCTCACACTGCCCACCGACAGGACATTGACACTCTGACACTGATCAGACTTCCCACCAACACGCTGATCCTGCTCACACTGCCCGACACCCTGACCCTGTTCACACTGCCCACCGACACCCTGACCCTGTTCACACTGCCCACCGACACCCCGACCTTGCTCACACTGCCCACCGACACCCTGACCCTGTTCACACTGCCCAGACACCCCGACCCTGCTCACACTGCCCACTGACACCCTGACCCTGCTCACACTGCCCACCGACACCCCGACCCTGATCACACTGACACACTGACTCTGCTCACACTGCCCAGACACCCTGACCCTGCTCACACTGCCCACTGACACACTGCCCACTGACACCCCGACCCTGCTCACACAGCCCACCGACACCCTGACCCTGTTTACACTGCCCACAGCCACCCTGACCCTGTTCACACTGCCCATAGACACCCCGACCCTGCTCACACTGCCCGACACCCTGACCCTGTTCACACTGCCCACAGCCACCCTGACCCTGTTCACACTGCCCATAGACACCCCGACCCTAATCACACTGCCCACCGACACCCTGACCCTGTTCACACTGCCCACCGACACCCTGACCCTGATCACACTGACACACTGACTCTGCTCACACTGCCCAGACACCCCGACCCTGCTCACACTGCCCACTGACACCCTGACCCTGCTCACACTGCCCACCGACACCCCGACCCTGATCACACTGCCCACCGACACCCTGACCCTGTTCACACTGCCCACCGACCCCCTGACCCTGATCACACTGACACACTGACTCTGCTCACACTGCCCAGACACCCCGACCCTGCTCACACTGCCCAGCGACACCCTGACCCTGTTCACACTGCCCACCGACACCCTGACCCTGCTCACACTGCCCACCGACAACCTGACTCTGCTCACACTGCCCACCGACAACCTGACACTGCTCACACTGCCCACCGACACCCTGACCCTGCTCACACTGCCCGACAGGACATTGACACTCTGACACTGATCACACTGCCCACCAACACGCTGATCCTGCTCACACTGCCCACCGACACCCTGACCCTGTTCACACTGCCCACCGACACCCTGACCCTGTTCACACTGCCCACCGACACACTGACTCTGCTCACACTGCCCACCGACACCCCGACCCTGCTCACATTGCCCACCAACACCCTGACCCTGTTCACACTGCCCAGACACCCCGACCCTGCTCACACTGCCCACTGACACCCTGACCCTGCTCACACTGCCCACCGACACCCCGACCCTGATAACACTGACACACTGACTCTGCTCACACTGCCCAGACACCCTGACCCTGCTCACACTGCCCACTGACACCCTGACCCTGATCACACTGACTCTGCTCACACTGCCCAGACACCCCGACCCTGCTCACACTGCCCACTGACACCCTGACCCTGCTCACACTGCCCACCGACACCCCGACCCTGATCACACTGACACACTGACTCTGCTCACAATGCCCAGACACCCTGACCCTGCTTACACTGCCCACCGACACCCCGACCCTGTTCACACTGCCCACCGACACCCTGACCCTGTTCACAATGCCCACCGACACCCTGACCCTGTTCACACTGCCCACCGACACCCTGACCCTGATCACACTGACACACTGACTCTGCTCACACTGCCCAGACACCCCGACCCTGCTCACACTGCCCACTGACACCCTGACCCTGTTCACACTGCCCACCGACACCCTGACCCTGCTCACACTGCCCACGGACAACCTGACTCTGCTCACACTGCCCACTGACACCCTGACCCTGCTCACACTGCCCACCGACACACTGACTCTGCTCACACTGCCCACCGACACCCTGACCCTGCTCACACTGCCCACCGACACCCCGACCCTGTTCACACTGCCCACCGACACCCTGTTCACACTGCCCACCGACACACTGACCCTGCTCACACTGCCCACCAACACCCTGACCCTGCTCACACTGCCCACCGACAACCTGACTCTGCTCACACTGCCCACCGACAACCTGACCCTGCTCACACTGCCCACCGACACCCTGACCCTGCTCACACTGCCCACTGACAGCACATTGACACACTGACCCTGCTCACACTGTCCACCGACACCCTGACCCTGCTCACACTGCCCACTGACAACCTGACTCTGCTCACACTGCCCAACACACTGCCCACCGACACCCTGACCCTGCTCACACTGCCGACACCCTGACCCTGCTCACACTGCCGACACCCTGACCCTGTTCACACTGCCCACCGACACCCTGACCCTGATCACACTGACACACTGACTCTGCTCACACTGCCCAGACACCCCGACCCTGCTCACACTGCCCACTGACACCCTGACCCTGTTCACACTGCCCACCGACACCCTGACCCTGCTCACACTGCCCACCGACACCCCGACCCTGTTCACACTGCCCACCGACACCCCGACCCTGTTCACACTGCCCACCGACACCCCGACCCTGTTCACACTGCCCACCGACACCCTGTTCACACTGCCCACCGACACCCTGACCCTGATCACACTGACACACTGACTCTGCTCACACTGCCCACGGACAACCTGACTCTGCTCACACTGCCCACTGACACCCTGACCCTGCTCACACTGCCCACCGACACACTGACTCTGCTCACACTGCCCACCGACACCCTGACCCTGCTCACACTGCCCACCGACACCCCGACCCTGTTCACACTGCCCACCGACACCCTGTTCACACTGCCCACCGACACACTGACCCTGCTCACACTGCCCACCAACACCCTGACCCTGCTCACACTGCCCACCGACAACCTGACTCTGCTCACACTGCCCACCGACACACTGCCCACCGACACCCTGACCCTGCTCACACTGCCCACTGACAGCACATTGACACACTGACCCTGCTCACACTGTCCACCGACACCCTGACCCTGCTCACACTGCCCACTGACAACCTGACTCTGCTCACACTGCCCAACACACTGCCCACCGACGCCCTGTTCACACTGCCCACCGACACACTGACCCTGCTCACACTGCCCACCAACACCCTGACCCTGCTCACACTGCCCACCGACAACCTGACTCTGCTCACACTGCCCACCGACACACTGACCCTGCTCACACTGCCCACCGACACCCTGACCCTGCTCACACTGCCCACTGACAGCACATTGACACTGGCCCTGCTCACACTGTCCACCGACACCCTGACCCTGCTCACACTGCCCACTGACAACCTGACTCTGCTCACACTGCCCAACACACTGCCCACCGACACCCTGACCCTGCTCACACTGCCGACACCCTGACCCTGCTCACACTGCCGACACCCTGACCCTGCTCACACTGCCCACTGACAGCACATTGACACACTGACCCTGCTCACACTGCCAACTGACACCCTGACCCTGCTCACACTGCCCACTGACAGGACACTGACACCCTGACCCTGCTCACACTGCCCACTGACAGGACACTGACACCCTGACCCTGCTCACACTGCCCACTGACAGGACACTGACACTCTGACCCTGCTCACACTGCCCACTGCCAGGACACTGACACCCTGACCCTGCTCACACTGCCCACTGACACCTGACCCTGCTCACACTGCCCACTGACAGGACACTGACACTCTGACCCTGCTCACACTGCCCACTGACAGGACACTGACACTCTGACCCAGGCTCACACTGCCCACTGACAGGACACTGACACTCTGACCCTGCTCACACTGCCCACTGACACCCTGACCCTGCTCACACTGCCCACTGACAGGACACTGACACCCTGACCCTGCTCACACTGCCCACTGACACTCTGACCCTGCTCACACTGCCCACTGACAGGACACTGACACTCTGACCCTGCTCACACTGCCCACTGACACTCTGACCCTGCTCACACTGCCCACTGACAGGACACTGGTTTATGGTCAGGGTCTGTGTACACTGTGAGCCCCTCTCCTCCTGTGGTGTGTGGTCAGGGTCTGTGTACACTGTGAGCCCCTCTCTCCTCCTCTGGTTTATGGTCAGGGTCTGTGTACACTGTGAGCCCCTCTCTCCTCCTGTGGTGTATGGTCAGTGTGTGTACATTGTGAGCCCCTCTCTCCTCCTGTGGTGTGTGGTCAGTGCCTGTGTACACTGTGAGCCCCTCTCTCCTCCTGTGGTGTGTGGTCAGTGTCTGTGTACACTGTGAGCCCCTCTCTCCTCCTGTGGTGTGTGGTCAGTGTCTGTGTACACTGTGAGCCCCTCTCCTCCTGTGGTTTATGGCCAGGGTCTGTGTACACTGTGAGCCCCTCTCTCCTCCTGTGGTGTGTGGTCAGTGTCTGTGTACACTGTGAGCCCCTCTCTCCTCCTGTGGTTTATGGCCAGGGTCTGTGTACACTGTGAGCCCCTCTCTCCTCCTGTGGTGTGCGGTCAGTGTCTGTGTACACTGTGAGCCCCTCTCTCCTCCTGTGGTGTGTGGTCAGGGTCTGTGTACACTGTGAGCCCCTCTCCTCCTGTGGTTTATGGCCAGGGTCTGTGTACACTGTGAGCCCCTCTCTCCTCCTCTGGGTTATGGTCAGGGTCTGTGTACACTGTGAGCCCCTCTCTCCTCCTGTGGTTTATGGTCAGGGTCTGTGTACACTGTGAGCCCCTCTCTCCTCCTGTGGTGTGTGGTCAGTGTGTGTGTACACTGTGAGCCCCTCTCTCCTCCTGTGGTGTGTGGTCAGTGTGTGTACACTGTGAGCCCCTCTCTCCTCCTGTGGTGTGTGGTCAGTGTGTGTACACTGTGAGCCCCTCTCTCCTCCTGTGGTGTGTGGTCAGTGTCTGTGTACACTGTGAGCCCCTCTCTCCTCCTGTGGTGTGTGGTCAGTGTCTGTGTACACTGTGAGCCCCTCTCTCCTGTGGTTTATGGTCAGTGTCTGTGTACACTGTGAGCCCCTCTCTCCTCCTGTGGTGTGTGGTCAGTGTCTGTGTACACTGTGAGCCTCTCTCTCCTCCTGTGGTGTGCGGTCAGTGTCTGTGTACACTGTGAGCCCCTCTCTCCTCCTGTGGTGTGCGGTCAGGGTCTGTGTACACTGTGAGCCCCTCTCCTCCTGTGGTTTATGGTCAGCGTCTGTGTACACTGTGAGCCCCTCTCTCCTCCTGTGGTGTGTGGTCAGTGTCTGTGTACACTGTGAGCCCCTCTCCTCCTGTGGTTTATGGTCAGTGTCTGTGTACACTGTGAGCCCCTCTCTCCTCCTGTGGTGTGTGGTCAGTGTCTGTGTACACTGTGAGCCCCTCTCTCCTCCTGTGGTTTATGGTCAGTGTCTGTGTACACTGTGAGCCCCTCTCTCCTCCTGTGGTGTGTGGTCAGTGTCTGTGTACACTGTGAGCCTCTCTCTCCTCCTGTGGTGTGTGGTCAGTGTGTGTACACTGTGAGCCCCTCTCTCCTCCTGTGGTGTGTGGTCAGTGTGTGTACACTGTGAGCCCCTCTCTCCTCCTGTGGTGTGCGGTCAGTGTCTGTGTACACTGTGAGCCCCTCTCTCCTCCTGTGGTGTGCGGTCAGTGTCCGAGTACACTGTGAGCCCCTCTCTCCTCCTGTGGTTTATGGTCAGGGTCTGTGTACACTGTGAGCCCCTCTCTCCTCCTGTGATTTATGGTCAGTGTCTGTGTACACTGTGAGCCCCTCTCTCCTCCTGTGGTGTGTGGTCAGTGTCTGTGTACACTGTGAGCCCCTCTCTCCTCCTGTGGTGTGTGGTCAGGGTCTGTGTACACTGTGAGCCCCTCTCCTCCTGTGGTTTATGGCCAGGGTCTGTGTACACTGTGAGCCCCTCTCTCCTCCTCTGGGTTATGGTCAGGGTCTGTGTACACTGTGAGCCCCTCTCTCCTCCTGTGGTTTATGGTCAGGGTCTGTGTACACTGTGAGCCCCTCTCTCCTCCTGTGGTGTGTGGTCAGTGTGTGTGTACACTGTGAGCCCCTCTCTCCTCCTGTGGTGTGTGGTCAGTGTGTGTACACTGTGAGCCCCTCTCTCCTCCTGTGGTGTGTGGTCAGTGTGTGTACACTGTGAGCCCCTCTCTCCTCCTGTGGTGTGTGGTCAGTGTCTGTGTACACTGTGAGCCCCTCTCTCCTCCTGTGGTGTGTGGTCAGTGTCTGTGTACACTGTGAGCCCCTCTCTCCTGTGGTTTATGGTCAGTGTCTGTGTACACTGTGAGCCCCTCTCTCCTCCTGTGGTGTGTGGTCAGTGTCTGTGTACACTGTGAGCCTCTCTCTCCTCCTGTGGTGTGCGGTCAGTGTCTGTGTACACTGTGAGCCCCTCTCTCCTCCTGTGGTGTGCGGTCAGGGTCTGTGTACACTGTGAGCCCCTCTCCTCCTGTGGTTTATGGTCAGCGTCTGTGTACACTGTGAGCCCCTCTCTCCTCCTGTGGTGTGTGGTCAGTGTCTGTGTACACTGTGAGCCCCTCTCCTCCTGTGGTTTATGGTCAGTGTCTGTGTACACTGTGAGCCCCTCTCTCCTCCTGTGGTGTGTGGTCAGTGTCTGTGTACACTGTGAGCCCCTCTCTCCTCCTGTGGTTTATGGTCAGTGTCTGTGTACACTGTGAGCCCCTCTCTCCTCCTGTGGTGTGTGGTCAGTGTCTGTGTACACTGTGAGCCTCTCTCTCCTCCTGTGGTGTGTGGTCAGTGTGTGTACACTGTGAGCCCCTCTCTCCTCCTGTGGTGTGTGGTCAGTGTGTGTACACTGTGAGCCCCTCTCTCCTCCTGTGGTGTGCGGTCAGTGTCTGTGTACACTGTGAGCCCCTCTCTCCTCCTGTGGTGTGCGGTCAGTGTCCGAGTACACTGTGAGCCCCTCTCTCCTCCTGTGGTTTATGGTCAGGGTCTGTGTACACTGTGAGCCCCTCTCTCCTCCTGTGATTTATGGTCAGTGTCTGTGTACACTGTGAGCCCCTCTCTCCTCCTGTGGTGTGTGGTCAGTGTCTGTGTACACTGTGAGCCCCTCTCTCCTCCTGTGGTGTGTGGTCAGGGTCTGTGTGCACTGTGAGCCCCTCTCTCCTCCTGTGGTGTGTGGTCAGTGTCTGTGTACACTGTGAGATCCTCTCTCCTCCTGTGGTGTGTGGTCAGGGTCTGTGTACACTGTGAGCCCCTCTCTCCTCCTGTGGTGTGCGGTCAGTGTCTGTGTACACTGTGAGCCCCTCTCTCCTCCTGTGGTGTGTGGTCAGTGTCTGTGTACACTGTGAGCCCCTTTCCTCCTGTGGTGTGTGGTCAGTGTCTGTGTCCACTGTGAGCCCCTTTCCTCCTGTGGTGTGTGGTCAGTGTCTGTGTACACTGTGAGCCCCTCTCTCCTCCTGTGGTGTGTGGTCAGGGTCTGTGTACACTGTGAGCCCCTCTCTCCTCCTGTGGTGTGCGGTCAGTGTCTGTGTACACTGTGAGCCCCTCTCTCCTCCTGTGGTGTGTGGTCAGTGTCTGTGTACACTGTGAGCCCCTTTCCTCCTGTGGTGTGTGGTCAGTGTCTGTGTACACTGTAAGCCCCTCTCTCCTCCTGTGGTGTGCGGTCAGTGTCCGAGTACACTGTGAGCCCCTCTCTCCTCCTGTGGTGTGCGGTCAGTGTCTGTGTACACTGTGAGCCCCTCTCTCCTCCTGTGGTGTGTGGTCAGTGTCTGTGTACACTGTGAGCCCCTTTCCTCCTGTGGTGTGTGGTCAGTGTCTGTGTCCACTGTGAGCCCCTTTCCTCCTGTGGTGTGTGGTCAGTGTCTGTGTACACTGTGAGCCCCTCTCTCCTCCTGTGGTGTGTGGTCAGGGTCTGTGTACACTGTGAGCCCCTCTCTCCTCCTGTGGTGTGCGGTCAGTGTCTGTGTACACTGTGAGCCCCTCTCTCCTCCTGTGGTGTGTGGTCAGTGTCTGTGTACACTGTGAGCCCCTTTCCTCCTGTGGTGTGTGGTCAGTGTCTGTGTACACTGTAAGCCCCTCTCTCCTCCTGTGGTGTGCGGTCAGTGTCCGAGTACACTGTGAGCCCCTCTCTCCTCCTGTGGTGTGTGGTCAGGGTCTGTGTACACTGTGAGCCCCTCTCTCCTCCTGTGGTGTGTGGTCAGGGTCTGTGTACACTGTGAGCCCCTCTCTCCTCCTGTGGTGTGTGGTCAGTGTCTGTGTACACTGTAAGCCCCTCTCTCCTCCTGTGGTGTGCGGTCAGTGTCCGAGTAAACTGTGAGCCCCTCTCTCCTCCTGTGGTGTGTGGTCAGTGTGTGTACAGTGAGCCCCTCTCTCCTCCTGTGGTGTGTGGTCAGGGTCAGTGTACACTGTGAGCCCCTCTCTCCTCCTCTGGGTTATGGTCAGGGTCTGTGTACACTGTGAGCCCCTCTCTCCTCCTGTGGTGTGTGGTCAGTGTGTGTGTACACTGTGAGCCCCTCTCTCCTCCTGTGGTGTGTGGTCAGTGTGTGTACACTGTGAGCCCCTCTCTCCTCCTGTGGTGTGTGGTCAGTGTCTGTGTACACTGTAAGCCCCTCTCTCCTCCTGTGGTGTGTGGTCAGTGTCTGTGTACACTGTGAGCCCCTCTCTCCTCCTGTGGTGTGCGGTCAGGCTCTGTGTACACTGTGAGCCCCTCTCCTCCTGTGGTTTATGGTCAGCGTCTGTGTACACTGTGAGCCCCTCTCTCCTCCTGTGGTGTGTGGTCAGTGTCTGTGTACACTGTGAGCCCCTCTCCTCCTGTGGTTTATGGTCAGTGTCTGTGTACACTGTGAGCCCCTCTCTCCTCCTGTGGTGTGTGGTCAGTGTCTGTGTACACTGTGAGCCCCTCTCTCCTCCTGTGGTTTATGGTCAGTGTCTGTGTACACTGTGAGCCCCTCTCTCCTCCTGTGGTGTGTGGTCAGTGTCTGTGTACACTGTGAGCCTCTCTCTCCTCCTGTGGTGTGTGGTCAGTGTGTGTACACTGTGAGCCCCTCTCTCCTCCTGTGGTGTGCGGTCAGTGTCTGTGTACACTGTGAGCCCCTCTCTCCTCCTGTGGTGTGTGGTCAGTCTGTGTACACTGTGAGCCCCTCTCTCCTCCTGTGGTGTGCGGTCAGTGTCCGAGTACACTGTGAGCCCCTCTCTCCTCCTGTGGTTTATGGTCAGGGTCTGTGTACACTGTGAGCCCCTCTCTCCTCCTGTGGTGTGTGGTCAGGGTCTGTGTGCACTGTGAGCCCCTCTCTCCTCCTGTGGTGTGTGGTCAGTGTCTGTGTACACTGTGAGATCCTCTCTCCTCCTGTGGTGTGTGGTCAGGGTCTGTGTACACTGTGAGCCCCTCTCTCCTCCTGTGGTGTGCGGTCAGTGTCTGTGTACACTGTGAGCCCCTCTCTCCTCCTGTGGTGTGTGGTCAGTGTCTGTGTACACTGTGAGCCCCTTTCCTCCTGTGGTGTGTGGTCAGTGTCTGTGTCCACTGTGAGCCCCTTTCCTCCTGTGGTGTGTGGTCAGTGTCTGTGTACACTGTGAGCCCCTCTCTCCTCCTGTGGTGTGTGGTCAGGGTCTGTGTACACTGTGAGCCCCTCTCTCCTCCTGTGGTGTGCGGTCAGTGTCTGTGTACACTGTGAGCCCCTCTCTCCTCCTGTGGTGTGTGGTCAGTGTCTGTGTACACTGTGAGCCCCTTTCCTCCTGTGGTGTGTGGTCAGTGTCTGTGTACACTGTAAGCCCCTCTCTCCTCCTGTGGTGTGCGGTCAGTGTCCGAGTACACTGTGAGCCCCTCTCTCCTCCTGTGGTGTGCGGTCAGTGTCTGTGTACACTGTGAGCCCCTCTCTCCTCCTGTGGTGTGTGGTCAGTGTCTGTGTACACTGTGAGCCCCTTTCCTCCTGTGGTGTGTGGTCAGTGTCTGTGTCCACTGTGAGCCCCTTTCCTCCTGTGGTGTGTGGTCAGTGTCTGTGTACACTGTGAGCCCCTCTCTCCTCCTGTGGTGTGTGGTCAGGGTCTGTGTACACTGTGAGCCCCTCTCTCCTCCTGTGGTGTGCGGTCAGTGTCTGTGTACACTGTGAGCCCCTCTCTCCTCCTGTGGTGTGTGGTCAGTGTCTGTGTACACTGTGAGCCCCTTTCCTCCTGTGGTGTGTGGTCAGTGTCTGTGTACACTGTAAGCCCCTCTCTCCTCCTGTGGTGTGCGGTCAGTGTCCGAGTACACTGTGAGACCCTCTCTCCTCCTGTGGTGTGTGGTCAGGGTCTGTGTACACTGTGAGCCCCTCTCTCCTCCTGTGGTGTGTGGTCAGGGTCTGTGTACACTGTGAGCCCCTCTCTCCTCCTGTGGTGTGTGGTCAGTGTCTGTGTACACTGTAAGCCCCTCTCTCCTCCTGTGGTGTGCGGTCAGTGTCCGAGTAAACTGTGAGCCCCTCTCTCCTCCTGTGGTGTGTGGTCAGTGTGTGTACAGTGAGCCCCTCTCTCCTCCTGTGGTGTGTGGTCAGGGTCTGTGTACACTGTGAGCCCCTCTCTCCTCCTCTGGGTTATGGTCAGGGTCTGTGTACACTGTGAGCCCCTCTCTCCTCCTGTGGTTTATGGTCAGGGTCTGTGTACACTGTGAGCCCCTCTCTCCTCCTGTGGTGTGTGGTCAGTGTGTGTGTACACTGTGAGCCCCTCTCTCCTCCTGTGGTGTGTGGTCAGTGTGTGTACACTGTGAGCCCCTCTCTCCTCCTGTGGTGTGTGGTCAGTGTCTGTGTACACTGTGAGCCCCTCTCTCCTCCTGTGGTGTGTGGTCAGTGTCTGTGTACACTGTGAGCCCCTCTCTCCTGTGGTTTATGGTCAGTGTCTGTGTACACTGTGAGCCCCTCTCTCCTCCTGTGGTGTGTGGTCAGTGTCTGTGTACACTGTGAGCCTCTCTCTCCTCCTGTGGTGTGCGGTCAGTGTCTGTGTACACTGTGAGCCCCTCTCTCCTCCTGTGGTGTGCGGTCAGGGTCTGTGTACACTGTGAGCCCCTCTCCTCCTGTGGTTTATGGTCAGCGTCTGTGTACACTGTGAGCCCCTCTCTCCTCCTGTGGTGTGTGGTCAGTGTCTGTGTACACTGTGAGCCCCTCTCCTCCTGTGGTTTATGGTCAGTGTCTGTGTACACTGTGAGCCCCTCTCTCCTCCTGTGGTGTGTGGTCAGTGTCTGTGTACACTGTGAGCCCCTCTCTCCTCCTGTGGTTTATGGTCAGTGTCTGTGTACACTGTGAGCCCCTCTCTCCTCCTGTGGTGTGTGGTCAGTGTCTGTGTACACTGTGAGCCTCTCTCTCCTCCTGTGGTGTGTGGTCAGTGTGTGTACACTGTGAGCCCCTCTCTCCTCCTGTGGTGTGTGGTCAGTGTGTGTACACTGTGAGCCCCTCTCTCCTCCTGTGGTGTGCGGTCAGTGTCTGTGTACACTGTGAGCCCCTCTCTCCTCCTGTGGTGTGTGGTCAGTCTGTGTACACTGTGAGCCCCTCTCTCCTCCTGTGGTGTGCGGTCAGTGTCCGAGTACACTGTGAGCCCCTCTCTCCTCCTGTGGTTTATGGTCAGGGTCTGTGTACACTGTGAGCCCCTCTCTCCTCCTGTGATTTATGGTCAGTGTCTGTGTACACTGTGAGCCCCTCTCTCCTCCTGTGGTGTGTGGTCAGTGTCTGTGTACACTGTGAGCCCCTCTCTCCTCCTGTGGTGTGTGGTCAGGGTCTGTGTGCACTGTGAGCCCCTCTCTCCTCCTGTGGTGTGTGGTCAGTGTCTGTGTACACTGTGAGATCCTCTCTCCTCCTGTGGTGTGTGGTCAGGGTCTGTGTACACTGTGAGCCCCTCTCTCCTCCTGTGGTGTGCGGTCAGTGTCTGTGTACACTGTGAGCCCCTCTCTCCTCCTGTGGTGTGTGGTCAGTGTCTGTGTACACTGTGAGCCCCTTTCCTCCTGTGGTGTGTGGTCAGTGTCTGTGTCCACTGTGAGCCCCTTTCCTCCTGTGGTGTGTGGTCAGTGTCTGTGTACACTGTGAGCCCCTCTCTCCTCCTGTGGTGTGTGGTCAGGGTCTGTGTACACTGTGAGCCCCTCTCTCCTCCTGTGGTGTGCGGTCAGTGTCTGTGTACACTGTGAGCCCCTCTCTCCTCCTGTGGTGTGTGGTCAGTGTCTGTGTACACTGTGAGCCCCTTTCCTCCTGTGGTGTGTGGTCAGTGTCTGTGTACACTGTAAGCCCCTCTCTCCTCCTGTGGTGTGCGGTCAGTGTCCGAGTACACTGTGAGCCCCTCTCTCCTCCTGTGGTGTGCGGTCAGTGTCTGTGTACACTGTGAGCCCCTCTCTCCTCCTGTGGTGTGTGGTCAGTGTCTGTGTACACTGTGAGCCCCTTTCCTCCTGTGGTGTGTGGTCAGTGTCTGTGTCCACTGTGAGCCCCTTTCCTCCTGTGGTGTGTGGTCAGTGTCTGTGTACACTGTGAGCCCCTCTCTCCTCCTGTGGTGTGTGGTCAGGGTCTGTGTACACTGTGAGCCCCTCTCTCCTCCTGTGGTGTGCGGTCAGTGTCTGTGTACACTGTGAGCCCCTCTCTCCTCCTGTGGTGTGTGGTCAGTGTCTGTGTACACTGTGAGCCCCTTTCCTCCTGTGGTGTGTGGTCAGTGTCTGTGTACACTGTAAGCCCCTCTCTCCTCCTGTGGTGTGCGGTCAGTGTCCGAGTACACTGTGAGCCCCTCTCTCCTCCTGTGGTGTGTGGTCAGTGTCTGTGTACACTGTGAGCCCCTCTCTCCTC
The DNA here is from genome assembly GCF_036365525.1 of Heterodontus francisci. NCBI lineage: Eukaryota > Metazoa > Chordata > Chondrichthyes > Heterodontiformes > Heterodontidae > Heterodontus > Heterodontus francisci. The sequence goes on along the minus strand of NC_090409.1, from coordinate 30,721,601 downwards.
CTGTGGTGTGTGGTCAGGGTCTGTGTACACTGTGAGCCCCTCTCTCCTCCTGTGGTGTGTGGTCAGTGTCTGTGTACACTGTAAGCCCCTCTCTCCTCCTGTGGTGTGCGGTCAGTGTCCGAGTAAACTGTGAGCCCCTCTCTCCTCCTGTGGTGTGTGGTCAGTGTGTGTACAGTGAGCCCCTCTCTCCTCCTGTGGTGTGTGGTCAGGGTCTGTGTACACTGTGAGCCCCTCTCTCCTCCTCTGGGTTATGGTCAGGGTCTGTGTACACTGTGAGCCCCTTTCCTCCTGTGGTGTGTGGTCAGTGTCTGTGTACACTGTGAGCCCCTCTCTCCTCCTGTGGTGTGTGGTCAGGGTCTGTGTACACTGTGAGCCCCTCTCTCCTCCTGTGGTGTGCGGTCAGTGTCTATGTACACTGTGAGCCCCTCTCTCCTCCTGTGGTGTGTGGTCAGTGTCTGTGTACACTGTGAGCCCCTTTCCTCCTGTGGTGTGTGGTCAGTGTCTGTGTACACTGTAAGCCCCTCTCTCCTCCTGTGGTGTGCGGTCAGTGTCCGAGTACACTGTGAGACCCTCTCTCCTCCTGTGGTGTGTGGTCAGGGTCTGTGTACACTGTGAGCCCCTCTCTCCTCCTGTGGTGTGTGGTCAGGGTCTGTGTACACTGTGAGCCCCTCTCTCCTCCTGTGGTGTGTGGTCAGTGTCTGTGTACACTGTAAGCCCCTCTCTCCTCCTGTGGTGTGCGGTCAGTGTCCGAGTAAACTGTGAGCCCCTCTCTCCTCCTGTGGTGTGTGGTCAGTGTGTGTACAGTGAGCCCCTCTCTCCTCCTGTGGTGTGTGGTCAGGGTCTGTGTACACTGTGAGCCCCTCTCTCCTCCTCTGGGTTATGGTCAGGGTCTGTGTACACTGTGAGCCCCTCTCTCCTCCTGTGGTTTATGGTCAGGGTCTGTGTACACTGTGAGCCCCTCTCTCCTCCTGTGGTGTGTGGTCAGTGTGTGTGTACACTGTGAGCCCCTCTCTCCTCCTGTGGTGTGTGGTCAGTGTGTGTACACTGTGAGCCCCTCTCTCCTCCTGTGGTGTGTGGTCAGTGTCTGTGTACACTGTGAGCCCCTCTCTCCTCCTGTGGTGTGTGGTCAGTGTCTGTGTACACTGTGAGCCCCTCTCTCCTGTGGTTTATGGTCAGTGTCTGTGTACACTGTGAGCCCCTCTCTCCTCCTGTGGTGTGTGGTCAGTGTCTGTGTACACTGTGAGCCTCTCTCTCCTCCTGTGGTGTGCGGTCAGTGTCTGTGTACACTGTGAGCCCCTCTCTCCTCCTGTGGTGTGCGGTCAGGGTCTGTGTACACTGTGAGCCCCTCTCCTCCTGTGGTTTATGGTCAGCGTCTGTGTACACTGTGAGCCCCTCTCTCCTCCTGTGGTGTGTGGTCAGTGTCTGTGTACACTGTGAGCCCCTCTCCTCCTGTGGTTTATGGTCAGTGTCTGTGTACACTGTGAGCCCCTCTCTCCTCCTGTGGTGTGTGGTCAGTGTCTGTGTACACTGTGAGCCCCTCTCTCCTCCTGTGGTTTATGGTCAGTGTCTGTGTACACTGTGAGCCCCTCTCTCCTCCTGTGGTGTGTGGTCAGTGTCTGTGTACACTGTGAGCCTCTCTCTCCTCCTGTGGTGTGTGGTCAGTGTGTGTACACTGTGAGCCCCTCTCTCCTCCTGTGGTGTGTGGTCAGTGTGTGTACACTGTGAGCCCCTCTCTCCTCCTGTGGTGTGCGGTCAGTGTCTGTGTACACTGTGAGCCCCTCTCTCCTCCTGTGGTGTGTGGTCAGTCTGTGTACACTGTGAGCCCCTCTCTCCTCCTGTGGTGTGCGGTCAGTGTCCGAGTACACTGTGAGCCCCTCTCTCCTCCTGTGGTTTATGGTCAGGGTCTGTGTACACTGTGAGCCCCTCTCTCCTCCTGTGATTTATGGTCAGTGTCTGTGTACACTGTGAGCCCCTCTCTCCTCCTGTGGTGTGTGGTCAGTGTCTGTGTACACTGTGAGCCCCTCTCTCCTCCTGTGGTGTGTGGTCAGGGTCTGTGTGCACTGTGAGCCCCTCTCTCCTCCTGTGGTGTGTGGTCAGTGTCTGTGTACACTGTGAGATCCTCTCTCCTCCTGTGGTGTGTGGTCAGGGTCTGTGTACACTGTGAGCCCCTCTCTCCTCCTGTGGTGTGCGGTCAGTGTCTGTGTACACTGTGAGCCCCTCTCTCCTCCTGTGGTGTGTGGTCAGTGTCTGTGTACACTGTGAGCCCCTTTCCTCCTGTGGTGTGTGGTCAGTGTCTGTGTCCACTGTGAGCCCCTTTCCTCCTGTGGTGTGTGGTCAGTGTCTGTGTACACTGTGAGCCCCTCTCTCCTCCTGTGGTGTGTGGTCAGGGTCTGTGTACACTGTGAGCCCCTCTCTCCTCCTGTGGTGTGCGGTCAGTGTCTGTGTACACTGTGAGCCCCTCTCTCCTCCTGTGGTGTGTGGTCAGTGTCTGTGTACACTGTGAGCCCCTTTCCTCCTGTGGTGTGTGGTCAGTGTCTGTGTACACTGTAAGCCCCTCTCTCCTCCTGTGGTGTGCGGTCAGTGTCCGAGTACACTGTGAGCCCCTCTCTCCTCCTGTGGTGTGCGGTCAGTGTCTGTGTACACTGTGAGCCCCTCTCTCCTCCTGTGGTGTGTGGTCAGTGTCTGTGTACACTGTGAGCCCCTTTCCTCCTGTGGTGTGTGGTCAGTGTCTGTGTCCACTGTGAGCCCCTTTCCTCCTGTGGTGTGTGGTCAGTGTCTGTGTACACTGTGAGCCCCTCTCTCCTCCTGTGGTGTGTGGTCAGGGTCTGTGTACACTGTGAGCCCCTCTCTCCTCCTGTGGTGTGCGGTCAGTGTCTGTGTACACTGTGAGCCCCTCTCTCCTCCTGTGGTGTGTGGTCAGTGTCTGTGTACACTGTGAGCCCCTTTCCTCCTGTGGTGTGTGGTCAGTGTCTGTGTACACTGTAAGCCCCTCTCTCCTCCTGTGGTGTGCGGTCAGTGTCCGAGTACACTGTGAGCCCCTCTCTCCTCCTGTGGTGTGTGGTCAGGGTCTGTGTACACTGTGAGCCCCTCTCTCCTCCTGTGGTGTGTGGTCAGGGTCTGTGTACACTGTGAGCCCCTCTCTCCTCCTGTGGTGTGTGGTCAGTGTCTGTGTACACTGTAAGCCCCTCTCTCCTCCTGTGGTGTGCGGTCAGTGTCCGAGTAAACTGTGAGCCCCTCTCTCCTCCTGTGGTGTGTGGTCAGTGTGTGTACAGTGAGCCCCTCTCTCCTCCTGTGGTGTGTGGTCAGGGTCTGTGTACACTGTGAGCCCCTCTCTCCTCCTCTGGGTTATGGTCAGGGTCTGTGTACACTGTGAGCCCCTCTCTCCTCCTGTGGTTTATGGTCAGGGTCTGTGTACACTGTGAGCCCCTCTCTCCTCCTGTGGTGTGTGGTCAGTGTGTGTGTACACTGTGAGCCCCTCTCTCCTCCTGTGGTGTGTGTACACTGTGAGCCCCTCTCTCCTCCTGTGGTGTGTGGTCAGTGTGTGTACACTGTGAGCCCCTCTCTCCTCCTGTGGTGTGTGGTCAGTGTCTGTGTACACTGTGAGCCCCTCTCTCCTCCTGTGGTGTGTGGTCAGTGTCTGTGTACACTGTGAGCCCCTCTCTCCTGTGGTTTATGGTCAGTGTCTGTGTACACTGTGAGCCCCTCTCTCCTCCTGTGGTGTGTGGTCAGTGTCTGTGTACACTGTGAGCCTCTCTCTCCTCCTGTGGTGTGCGGTCAGTGTCTGTGTACACTGTGAGCCCCTCTCTCCTCCTGTGGTGTGCGGTCAGGGTCTGTGTACACTGTGAGCCCCTCTCCTCCTGTGGTTTATGGTCAGCGTCTGTGTACACTGTGAGCCCCTCTCTCCTCCTGTGGTGTGTGGTCAGTGTCTGTGTACACTGTGAGCCCCTCTCCTCCTGTGGTTTATGGTCAGTGTCTGTGTACACTGTGAGCCCCTCTCTCCTCCTGTGGTGTGTGGTCAGTGTCTGTGTACACTGTGAGCCCCTCTCTCCTCCTGTGGTTTATGGTCAGTGTCTGTGTACACTGTGAGCCCCTCTCTCCTCCTGTGGTGTGTGGTCAGTGTCTGTGTACACTGTGAGCCTCTCTCTCCTCCTGTGGTGTGTGGTCAGTGTGTGTACACTGTGAGCCCCTCTCTCCTCCTGTGGTGTGTGGTCAGTGTGTGTACACTGTGAGCCCCTCTCTCCTCCTGTGGTGTGCGGTCAGTGTCTGTGTACACTGTGAGCCCCTCTCTCCTCCTGTGGTGTGTGGTCAGTGTCTGTGTACACTGTGAGCCCCTCTCTCCTGTGGTTTATGGTCAGTGTCTGTGTACACTGTGAGCCCCTCTCTCCTCCTGTGGTGTGTGGTCAGTGTCTGTGTACACTGTGAGCCTCTCTCTCCTCCTGTGGTGTGCGGTCAGTGTCTGTGTACACTGTGAGCCCCTCTCTCCTCCTGTGGTGTGCGGTCAGGGTCTGTGTACACTGTGAGCCCCTCTCTCCTCCTGTGGTGTGTGGTCAGTGTCTTTGTACACTGTGAGCCCCTCTCTCCTCCTGTGGTTTATGGTCAGTGTCTGTGTACACTGTGAGCCCCTCTCTCCTCCTGTGGTGTGTGGTCAGTGTCTGTGTACACTGTGAGCCTCTCTCTCCTCCTGTGGTGTGTGGTCAGTGTGTGTACACTGTGAGCCCCTCTCTCCTCCTGTGGTGTGTGGTCAGTGTGTGTACACTGTGAGCCCCTCTCTCCTCCTGTGGTGTGCGGTCAGTGTCTGTGTACACTGTGAGCCCCTCTCTCCTCCTGTGGTGTGTGGTCAGTCTGTGTACACTGTGAGCCCCTCTCTCCTCCTGTGGTGTGCGGTCAGTGTCCGAGTACACTGTGAGCCCCTCTCTCCTCCTGTGGTTTATGGTCAGGGTCTGTGTACACTGTGAGCCCCTCTCTCCTCCTGTGATTTATGGTCAGTGTCTGTGTACACTGTGAGCCCCTCTCTCCTCCTGTGGTGTGTGGTCAGTGTCTGTGTACACTGTGAGCCCCTCTCTCCTCCTGTGGTGTGTGGTCAGGGTCTGTGTGCACTGTGAGCCCCTCTCTCCTCCTGTGGTGTGTGGTCAGTGTCTGTGTACACTGTGAGATCCTCTCTCCTCCTGTGGTGTGTGGTCAGGGTCTGTGTACACTGTGAGCCCCTCTCTCCTCCTGTGGTGTGCGGTCAGTGTCTGTGTACACTGTGAGCCCCTCTCTCCTCCTGTGGTGTGTGGTCAGTGTCTGTGTACACTGTGAGCCCCTTTCCTCCTGTGGTGTGTGGTCAGTGTCTGTGTCCACTGTGAGCCCCTTTCCTCCTGTGGTGTGTGGTCAGTGTCTGTGTACACTGTGAGCCCCTCTCTCCTCCTGTGGTGTGTGGTCAGGGTCTGTGTACACTGTGAGCCCCTCTCTCCTCCTGTGGTGTGCGGTCAGTGTCTGTGTACACTGTGAGCCCCTCTCTCCTCCTGTGGTGTGTGGTCAGTGTCTGTGTACACTGTGAGCCCCTTTCCTCCTGTGGTGTGTGGTCAGTGTCTGTGTACACTGTAAGCCCCTCTCTCCTCCTGTGGTGTGCGGTCAGTGTCCGAGTACACTGTGAGCCCCTCTCTCCTCCTGTGGTGTGCGGTCAGTGTCTGTGTACACTGTGAGCCCCTCTCTCCTCCTGTGGTGTGTGGTCAGTGTCTGTGTACACTGTGAGCCCCTTTCCTCCTGTGGTGTGTGGTCAGTGTCTGTGTCCACTGTGAGCCCCTTTCCTCCTGTGGTGTGTGGTCAGTGTCTGTGTACACTGTGAGCCCCTCTCTCCTCCTGTGGTGTGTGGTCAGGGTCTGTGTACACTGTGAGCCCCTCTCTCCTCCTGTGGTGTGCGGTCAGTGTCTGTGTACACTGTGAGCCCCTCTCTCCTCCTGTGGTGTGTGGTCAGTGTCTGTGTACACTGTGAGCCCCTTTCCTCCTGTGGTGTGTGGTCAGTGTCTGTGTACACTGTAAGCCCCTCTCTCCTCCTGTGGTGTGCGGTCAGTGTCCGAGTACACTGTGAGCCCCTCTCTCCTCCTGTGGTGTGTGGTCAGGGTCTGTGTACACTGTGAGCCCCTCTCTCCTCCTGTGGTGTGTGGTCAGGGTCTGTGTACACTGTGAGCCCCTCTCTCCTCCTGTGGTGTGTGGTCAGTGTCTGTGTACACTGTAAGCCCCTCTCTCCTCCTGTGGTGTGCGGTCAGTGTCCGAGTAAACTGTGAGCCCCTCTCTCCTCCTGTGGTGTGTGGTCAGTGTGTGTACAGTGAGCCCCTCTCTCCTCCTGTGGTGTGTGGTCAGGGTCTGTGTACACTGTGAGCCCCTCTCTCCTCCTGTGGTGTGTGGTCAGGGTCTGTGTACACTGTGAGCCCCTCTCTCCTCCTGTGGTGTGTGGTCAGTGTGTGTACACTGTGAGCCTCTCTCTCCTCCTGTGGTTTGTGGTCAGTGTCTGTGTACACTGTGAGCCCCTCTCTCCTCCTGTGGTGTGTGGTCAGGGTCTGTGTACACTGTGAGCCCCTCTCTCCTCCTGTGGTTTTATGGTCAGGGTCTGTGTACACTGTGAACCCCTCTCTCCTCCTGTGGTGTGTGGTCAGTGTCTGTGTACACTGTGAGCCCCTCTCTCCTCCTGTGGTGTGCGGTCAGGGTCTGTGTACACTGTGAGCCCCTCCTCCTGTGGTTTATGGTCAGTGTCTGTGTACACTGTGAGCCCCTCTCTCCTCCTGTGGTGTGTGGTCAGTGTCTGTGTACACTGTGAGCCCCTCTCCTCCTGTGGTTTATGGTCAGTGTCTGTGTACACTGTGAGCCCCTCTCTCCTCCTGTGGTGTGTGGTCAGTGTCTGTGTACACTGTGAGCCCCTCTCTCCTCCTGTGGTTTATGGTCAGTGTCTGTGTACACTGTGAGCCCCTCTCTCCTCCTGTGGTGTGTGGTCAGTGTCTGTGTACACTGTGAGCCTCTCTCTCCTCCTGTGGTGTGTGGTCAGTGTGTGTACACTGTGAGCCCCTCTCTCCTCCTGTGGTGTGTGGTCAGTGTGTGTACACTGTGAGCCCCTCTCTCCTCCTGTGGTGTGCGGTCAGTGTCTGTGTACACTGTGAGCCCCTCTCTCCTCCTGTGGTGTGCGGTCAGTGTCCGAGTACACTGTGAGCCCCTCTCTCCTCCTGTGGTTTATGGTCAGGGTCTGTGTACACTGTGAGCCCCTCTCTCCTCCTGTGATTTATGGTCAGTGTCTGTGTACACTGTGAGCCCCTCTCTCCTCCTGTGGTGTGTGGTCAGTCTGTGTACACTGTGAGCCCCTCTCTCCTCCTGTGGTGTGTGGTCAGGGTCTGTGTGCACTGTGAGCCCCTCTCTCCTCCTGTGGTGTGTGGTCAGTGTCTGTGTACACTGTGAGATCCTCTCTCCTCCTGTGGTGTGTGGTCAGGGTCTGTGTACACTGTGAGCCCCTCTCTCCTCCTGTGGTGTGCGGTCAGTGTCTGTGTACACTGTGAGCCACTCTCTCCTCCTGTGGTGTGTGGTCAGTGTCTGTGTACACTGTGAGCCCCTCTCTCCTCCTGTGGTGTGTGGTCAGTGTCTGTGTACACTGTGAGCCCCTTTCCTCCTGTGGTGTGTGGTCAGTGTCTGTGTACACTGTGAGCCCCTCTCTCCTCCTGTGGTGTGTGGTCAGTGTGTGTACACTGTGAGCCCCTCTCTCCTCCTGTGGTGTGTGGTCAGGGTCTGTGTACACTGTGAGCCCCTTTCCTCCTGTGGTGTGTGGTCAGTGTCTGTGTACACTGTGAGCCCCTCTCTCCTCCTGTGGTGTGTGGTCAGGGTCTGTGCACACTGTGAGCCCCTCTCTCCTCCTGTGGTGTGTGGTCAGTGTGTGTACACTGTGAGCCCCTCTCTCCTCCTGTGGTGTGTGGTCAGTGTCTGTGTACACTGTAAGCCCCTCTCTCCTCCTGTGGTGTGCGGTCAGTGTCCGAGTACACTGTGAGCCCCTCTCTCCTCCTGTGGTGTGCGGTCAGTGTCCGAGTACACTGTGAGCCCCTCTCTCCTCCTGTGGTGTGTGGTCAGGGTCTGTGTACACTGTGAGCCCCTCTCTCCTCCTGTGGTGTGTGGTCAGTGTGTGTACAGTGAGCCCCTCTCTCCTCCTGTGGTGTGTGGTCAGGGTCTGTGTACACTGTGAGCCCCTCTCTCCTCCTGTGGTGTGTGGTCAGGGTCTGTGTACACTGTGAGCCCCTCTCTCCTCCTGTGGTGTGTGGTCAGTCTGTGTACACTGTGAGCCTCTCTCTCCTCCTGTGGTTTGTGGTCAGTGTCTGTGTACACTGTGAGCCCCTCTCTCCTCCTGTGGTGTGTGGTCAGGGTCTGTGTACACTGTGAGCCCCTCCCTCCTCCTGTGGTTTTATGGTCAGGGTCTGTGTACACTGTGAGCTTCTCTCTCCTCCTGTGGTGTGTGGTCAGTGTGTGTACACTGTGAGCCCCTCTCTCCTCCTGTGGTGTGTGGTCAGTGTGTGTACACTGTGAGCCCCTCTCTCCTCCTGTGGTGTGCGGTCAGTGTCTGTGTACACTGTGAGCCTCTCTCTCCTCCTGTGGTGTGTGGTCAGTGTGTGTACACTGTGAGCCCCTCTCTCCTCCTGTGGTGTGCGGTCAGTGTCTCTGTACACTGTGAGCCCCTCTCTCCTCCTGTGGTGTGTGGTCAGTCTGTGTACACTGTGAGCCCCTCTCTCCTCCTGTGGTGTGCGGTCAGTGTCCGAGTACACTGTGAGCCCCTCTCTCCTCCTGTGGTTTATGGTCAGGGTCTGTGTACACTGTGAGCCCCTCTCTCCTCCTGTGATTTATGGTCAGTGTCTGTGTACACTGTGAGCCCCTCTCTCCTCCTGTGGTGTGTGGTCAGTCTGTGTACACTGTGAGCCCCTCTCTCCTCCTGTGGTGTGTGGTCAGGGTCTGTGTGCACTGTGAGCCCCTCTCTCCTCCTGTGGTATGTGGTCAGTGTCTGTGTACACTGTGAGATCCTCTCTCCTCCTGTGGTGTGTGGTCAGGGTCTGTGTACACTGTGAGATCCTCTCTCCTCCTGTGGTGTGTGGTCAGGGTCTGTGTACACTGTGAGCCCCTCTCTCCTCCTGTGGTGTGCGGTCAGTGTCTGTGTACACTGTGAGCCCCTCTCTCCTCCTGTGGTGTGTGGTCAGTGTCTGTGTACACTGTGAGCCCCTCTCTCCTCCTGTGGTGTGTGGTCAGTGTCTGTGTACACTGTGAGCCCCTTTCCTCCTGTGGTGTGTGGTCAGTGTCTGTGTACACTGTGAGCCCCTCTCTCCTCCTGTGGTGTGTGGTCAGTGTGTGTACACTGTGAGCCCCTTTCCTCCTGTGGTGTGTGGTCAGTGTCTGTGTACACTGTGAGCCCCTCTCTCCTCCTGTGGTGTGTGGTCAGTGTCTGTGTACACTGTGAGCCCCTCTCTCCTCCTGTGGTGTGTGGTCAGGGTCTGTGTACACTGTGAGCCCCTTTCCTCCTGTGGTGTGTGGTCAGTGTCTGTGTACACTGTGAGCCCCTCTCTCCTCCTGTGGTGTGTGGTCAGGGTCTGTGCACACTGTGAGCCCCTCTCTCCTCCTGTGGTGTGTGGTCAGTGTGTGTACACTGTGAGCCCCTCTCTCCTCCTGTGGTGTGTGGTCAGTGTCTGTGTACACTGTAAGCCCCTCTCTCCTCCTGTGGTGTGCGGTCAGTGTCCGAGTACACTGTGAGCCCCTCTCTCCTCCTGTGGTGTGTGGTCAGTGTGTGTACACTGTGAGCCCCTCTCTCCTCCTGTGGTGTGTGGTCAGGGTCTGTGTACACTGTGAGCCCCTCTCTCCTCCTGTGGTGTGTGGTCAGGGTCTGTGTACACTGTGAGCCCCTCTCTCCTCCTGTGGTGTGTGGTCAGTGTGTGTACACTGTGAGCCTCTCTCTCCTCCTGTGGTTTGTGGTCAGTGTCTGTGTACACTGTGAGCCCCTCTCTCCTCCTGTGGTGTGTGGTCAGGGTCTGTGTACACTGTGAGCCCCTCTCTCCTCCTGTGGTTTTATGGTCAGGGTCTGTGTACACTGTGAGCCTCTCTCTCCTCCTGTGGTGTGTGGTCAGTGTGTGTACACTGTGAGCCCCTCTCTCCTCCTGTGGTGTGTGGTCAGGGTCTGTGTACACTGTGAGCCCCTCTCTCCTCCTGTGGTGTGCGGTCAGTGTCTGTGTACACTGTGAGCCCCTCTCTCCTCCTGTGGTGTGTGGTCAGTCTGTGTACACTGTGAGCCCCTCTCTCCTCCTGTGGTGTGCGGTCAGTGTCCGAGTACACTGTGAGCCCCTCTCTCCTCCTGTGGTTTATGGTCAGGGTCTGTGTACACTGTGAGCCCCTCTCTCCTCCTGTGGTTTGTGGTCAGTGTCTGTGTACACTGTGAGCCCCTCTCTCCTCCTGTGGTGTGTGGTCAGTGTCTGTGTACACTGTGAGCCCCTCTCTCCTCCTGTGGTGTGCGGTCAGTGTCCGAGTACACTGTGAGCCCCTCTCTCCTCCTGTGATTTATGGTCAGTGTCTGTGTACACTGTGAGCCCCTCTCTCCTCCTGTGGTGTGTGGTCAGTCTGTGTACACTGTGAGCCCCTCTCTCCTCCTGTGGTGTGTGGTCAGGGTCTGTGTACACTGTGAGCCTCTCTCTCCTCCTGTGGTGTGCGGTCAGTGTCTGTGTACACTGTGAGATCCTCTCTCCTCCTGTGGTGTGTGGTCAGGGTCTGTGTACACTGTGAGCCCCTCTCTCCTCCTGTGGTGTGCGGTCAGTGTCTGTGTACACTGTGAGCCCCTCTCTCCTCCTGTGGTGTGTGGTCAGTGTCTGTGTACACTGTGAGCCCCTCTCTCCTCCTGTGGTGTGTGGTCAGTGTCTGTGTACACTGTGAGCCCCTTTCCTCCTGTGGTGTGTGGTCAGTGTCTGTGTACACTGTGAGCCCCTCTCTCCTCCTGTGGTGTGTGGTCAGTGTGTGTACACTGTGAGCCCCTCTCTCCTCCTGTGGTGTGTGGTCAGGGTCTGTGTACACTGTGAGCCCCTTTCCTCCTGTGGTGTGTGGTCAGTGTCTGTGTACACTGTGAGCCCCTCTCTCCTCCTGTGGTGTGGGGTCAGGGTCTGTGCACACTGTGAGCCCCTCTCTCCTCCTGTGGTGTGTGGTCAGTGTGTGTACACTGTGAGCCCCTCTCTCCTCCTGTGGTGTGTGGTCAGTGTCTGTGTACACTGTAAGCCCCTCTCTCCTCCTGTGGTGTGCGGTCAGTGTCCGAGTACACTGTGAGCCCCTCTCTCCTCCTGTGGTGTGTGGTCAGTGTGTGTACAGTGAGCCCCTCTCTCCTCCTGTGGTGTGTGGTCAGGGTCTGTGTACACTGTGAGCCCCTCTCTCCTCCTGTGGTGTGTGGTCAGGGTCTGTGTACACTGTGAGCCCCTCTCTCCTCCTGTGGTGTGTGGTCAGTGTGTGTACACTGTGAGCCTCTCTCTCCTCCTGTGGTTTGTGGTCAGTGTCTGTGTACACTGTGAGCCCCTCTCTCCTCCTGTGGTGTGTGGTCAGGGTCTGTGTACACTGTGAGCCCCTCTCTCCTCCTGTGGTTTTATGGTCAGGGTCTGTGTACACTGTGAACCCCTCTCTCCTCCTGTGGTGTGTGGTCAGTGTCTGTGTACACTGTGAACCCCTCTCTCCTCCTGTGGTGTGTGGTCAGTGTCTGTGTACATTGTGAGCCCCTCTCTCCTCCTGTGGTGTGTGGTCAGGGTCTGTGTACACTGTGAGCCCCTCTCTCCTCCTGTGGTGTGTGGTCAGTGTCTGTGTACACTGTGAGCCCCTCTCTCCTCCTGTGGTTTATGGTCAGTGTCTGTGTACACTGTGAGCCCCTCTCTCCTCCTGTGGTGTGTGGTCAGGGTCTGTGTACACTGTGAGCCCCTCTCTCCTCCTGTGGTGTGTGGTCAGTGTCTGTGCACACTGTGAACCCCTCTCTCCTCCTGTGGTGTGTGGTCAGTGTCTGTGTACACTGTGAACCCCTCTCTCCTCCTGTGGTGTGTGGTCAGGGTCTGTGTACACTGTGAGCCCCTCTCTCCTGCTGTGGTTTATGGTCAGTGTCTGTGTACACTGTGAGCCCCTCTCTCCTCCTGTGGTGTGTGGTCAGTGTCTGTGTACATTGTGAGCCCCTCTCTCCTCCTGTGGTGTGTGGTCAGGGTCTGTGTACACTGTGAGCCCCTCTCTCCTCCTGTGGTGTGTGGTCAGTGTCTGTGTACACTGTGAGCCCCTCTCTCCTCCTGTGGTGTGCGGTCAGTGTCTGTGTACACTGTGAGCCCCTCTCTCCTCCTGTGGTGTGCGGTCAGTGTCTGTGTACACTGTGAGCCCCTCTCTCCTCCTGTGGTGTGTGGTCAGTCTGTGTACACTGTGAGCCCCTCTCTCCTCCTGTGGTGTGTGGTCAGTGTGTCTACACCGTGAGCCCCTCTCTCCTCCTGTGGTGTGTGGTCAGTGTCTGTGTACACTGTGAGCCCCTCTCTCCTCCTGTGGTGTGTGGTCAAGGTCTGTGTACACTGTGAGCCTCTCTCTCCTCCTGTGGTGTGTGGTCAGTGTCTGTGTACACTGTGAGCCCCTCTCCTCCTGTGGTTTATGGCCAGGGTCTGTGTACACTGTGAGCCCCTCTCTCCTCCTGTGGTGTGCAGTCAGTGTCTGTGTCCACTGTGAGCCCCTCTCTCCTCCTGTGGTGTGCGGTCAGTGTCTGTGTACACTGTGAGCCCCTCTCTCCTCCTGTGGTGTGCGGTCAGTGTCTGTGTACACTGTGAGCCCCTCTCTCCTCCTGTGGTGTGTGGTCAGGGTCTGTGTACACTGTGAGCCCCTCTCTCCTCCTGTGGTGTGTGGTCAGTGTCTGTGTACACTGTGAGCCCCTCTCTCCTCCTGTGGTGTGTGGTCAGGGTCTGTGTACACTGTGAGCCCCTCTCTCCTCCTGTGGTGTGTGGTCAGTGTCTGTGCACACTGTGAACCCCTCTCTCCTCCTGTGGTGTGTGGTCAGTGTCTGTGTACACTGTGAACCCCTCTCTCCTCCTGTGGTGTGTGGTCAGGGTCTGTGTACACTGTGAGCCCCTCTCTCCTGCTGTGGTTTATGGTCAGTGTCTGTGTACACTGTGAGCCCCTCTCTCCTCCTGTGGTGTGTGGTCAGTGTCTGTGTACATTGTGAGCCCCTCTCTCCTCCTGTGGTGTGTAGTCAGGCTCTGTGTACACTGTGAGCCCCTCTCTCCTCCTGTGGTGTGTGGTCAGTGTCTGTGTACACTGTGAGCCCCTCTCTCCTCCTGTGGTGTGTGGTCAGTGTCTGTGTACACTGTGAGCCCCTCTCTCCTCCTGTGGTGTGCGGTCAGTGTCTGTGTACACTGTGAGCCCCTCTCTCCTCCTGTGGTGTGTGGTCAGTCTGTGTACACTGTGAGCCCCTCTCTCCTCCTGTGGTGTGTGGTCAGTGTGTGTACACCGTGAGCCCCTCTGTCCTCCTGTGGTGTGTGGTCAGTGTCTGTGTACACTGTGAGCCCCTCTCTCCTCCTGTGGTGTGTGGTCAGGGTCTGTGTACACTGTGAGCCCCTCTCCTCCTGTGGTTTATGGCCAGGGTCTGTGTACACTGTGAGCCCCTCTCTCCTCCTGTGGTGTGCAGTCAGTGTCTGTGTACACTGTGAGCCCCTCTCTCCTCCTGTGGTGTGTGGTCAGGGTCTGTGTACACTGAGCCCCTCTCTCCTCCTGTGGTGTGTGGTCAGTGTCTGTGTACACTGTGAGCCCCTCTCTCCTCCTGTGGTGTGCGGTCAGTGTCTGTGTACACTGTGAGCCTCTCTCTCCTCCTGTGGTTTATGGTCAGTGTCTGTGTACACTGTGAGCCCCTCTCTCCTCCTGTGGTTTGTGGTCAGTGTCTGTGTACACTGTGAGCCCCTCTCTCCTCCTGTGGTTTATGGTCAGTGTCTGTGTACACTGTGAGCCCCTCTCTCCTCCTGTGGTGTGTGGTCAGTGTCTGTGTACACTGTGAGCCTCTCTCTCCTCCTGTGGTTTATGGTCAGTGTCTGTGTACACTGTGAGCCCCTCTCTCCTCCTGTGGTGTGCGGTCAGTGTCCGTGTACACTGTGAGCCCCTCTCTCCTCCTGTGGTGTGCGTCAGTGTTTGTGTACACTGTGAGACTCTCACTCCTCCTGTGGTTTATGGTCAGTGTCTGTGTACACTGTGAGCCCCTCTCTCCTCCTGTGGTGTGTGGTCAGGGTCTGTGTACACTGTGAGCCCCTCCCTCCTCCTGTGGTTTGTGGTCAGTGTCTGTGTACACTGTGAGCCCCTCTCTCCTCCTGTGGTGTGTGGTCAGGGTCTGTGTACACTGTGAGCCCCTCTCTCCTCCTGTGGTTTGTGGTCAGTGTCTGTGTACACTGTGAGCCCCTCTCTCCTCCTGTGGTGTGTGGTCAGGGTCTGTGTACACTGTGAGCCCCTCTCTCCTCCTGTGGTTTATGGTCAGTGTCTGTGTACACTGTGAGCCCCTCTCTCCTCCTGTGGTGTGCGGTCAGTGTCCGAGTAGACTGTGAGCCCCTCTCTCCTCCTGTGGTGTGTGGTCAGTGTGTGTACAGTGAGCCCCTCTCTCCTCCTGTGGTGTGCGGTCAGTGTCTGTGTACACTGTGAGCCCCTCTCTCCTCCTGTGTTGTGTGGTCAGTCTGTGTACACTGTGAGCCCCTCTCTCCTCCTGTGGTGTGTGGTCAGTGTGTGTACACTGTGAGCCCCTCTCTCCTCCTGTGGTGTGCGGTCAGTGTCTGTGTACACTGTGAGCCCCTCTCTCCTCCTGTGGTTTATGGTCAGTGTCTGTGTACACTGTGAGCCCCTCTCTCCTCCTGTGGTGTGTGGTCAGGGTCTGTGTACACTGTGAGCCCCTCTCTCCTCCTGTGGTGTGCGGTCAGTGTCTGTGTACACTGTAAGCCCCTCTCTCCTCCTGTGGTGTGTGGTCAGGGTCTGTGTACACTGTGAGCCCCTCTCTCCTCCTGTGGTGTGCGGTCAGTGTCTGTGTACACTGTGAGCCCCTCTCTCCTCCTGTGGTGTGCGGTCAGTGTCTGTGTACACTGTGAGCCTCTCTCTCCTCCTGTGGTGTGTGGTCAGTGTGTGTACACTGTGAGCCCCTCTCTCCTCCTGTGGTGTGTGGTCAGGGTCTGTGTACACTGTGAGCCCCTCTCTCCTCCTGTGGTGTGTGGTCAGTGTGTGTACACTGTGAGCCCCTCTCTCCTCCTGTGGTGTGTGGTCAGGGTCTGTGTACACTGTGAGCCCCTCTCTCCTCCTGTGGTGTGTGGTCAGTGTCTGTGTACACTGTAAGCCCCTCTCTCCTCCTGTGGTGTGCGGTCAGTGTCCGAGTACAATGCATGCCTCTGCCCTCACTCCATGATTCAGTGTTGGGGTCTCTGATATCCCGAGCCCCTCTCAGTGTGTTGTTTAACTGGTCTGATCCCTCTGCTTGTTTCTGACCTGTGGGTGCAGTCCCTGTGTGCTGGTTGATACTCCAGGTTGCCGACTCGATGTTGTACTCCAGCAGTTTGTTATTGAAGCCGTTCTGGGGGGAGTAACCCCCGACCAGCAGCAGCAAGGACTCCTGGCACCGGGTCAGAGTGTGACCAGCAACTGTGGGCATCATCTCCGGCTGGAAGGAAGGAAAAATAAAGCAGTGTTAGGAGAACAGTAACCCAGTGCGGACACTGGGCTCCCAGGCTGACCCTCCAATCAGGTCTCCACCCTGGCACAGTATCGAAAGCAGCCTTTGACACAGGTGACCACACTGTCGTCCTCCAACCCCTCTCCACTGTCGTCCGGCTGGGTGGGACTGCTCTCCCCTGGTTCCATTCTGATCTATCTAATTGCAGCCAGGGAATCACTTGCAATGGCCTCTCTTCCTGCTCCTGCACCGTTACCTCTGGGGTCCTCCAATGATCTGTCCTCGGCCCCTCCTGTTTCTCATCGACAAGCTGCCCCTCGGCGACATCGTCCGAAAGTACCGTGTTTGTTTTCACGTGTACGCTGATAACACTCAGCTCCACCTCTCTCCAATCTTCCACTGTCACTAAATTATCAGATTGTTTCTCTGACATCCAGTACGAGATGAGCAGAAATTTCCTCCAATTAAATATCGGGAAGACTGAAACCACTGTTTTCAGTTCCCACTCCAGCTTCTGTTCCCTGGCTACCAACTCCATCCCGCTCCCTGGCAACAGTCTTCCATTAAGCCAGCCTGCCTGCAACCTCGGTGTCACGTTCGACCCCGACATGACCTTCGGCCCTCATATTCACACCATCACTCAGACCGTCTCCTTCCACCTCTGTCGCATCGCCCGTGTCTCAGCTCATCTGCTGCTGAAACCCTCATTCCAGCCTCCGTTACCTCCAGACTTGACGATCCCAACGCACTCCTGGCCGGACTCCCACATTCTGCCCTCCGTAAACTCGAGGTCGCCCAAAACTCTGCTGCCCGTGTCTTCACTCGCAGCAAGTCCCGTTCCCCCATCACCCCCTGTGCTCACTGGCCGACACTGGCTCCCGCTCAAGGTAAGTCTTGAATTGAAAATTCTCATCCTGGTTTTCAAATCCCTCCATGGCCTCGCCCTTGCCTATCTCTGTAGCCCGACAACCCTCTGAGATATCTGCACGCCTCTAATTCTGGCCTCTTGAGCATCCTCGATATTAATGTCACTGGCAGCGAGTCGGCCCTGTGGAAAGTAGTCCAGCTACGTCCGGGACACATGACACCAAAGTGCCGAGCCCCCGGCCGATCAGCCTCTCCGCAGCCAGAAGGAAGGTGATGGACGGAGACAACAAGCAGCAGCTACCTCAGAAACCAGAAAATTAGTTGGGGTTTCACCAGAACAGCTCAGCTCCAGAATGCTTCATCATCATAAGGTCAATGAGGGTCAAAGGGAACAGCCTCCAATGGCCAGAGTCAGCCTGATGCGAAGGAAGGTGGTTGTCGGAGCAATGTTATCTCAGCACAGAACATCGCTGTAGGGCTGGCTCAGAGTAGTACAAGACTCAGTCCGGTGTGAGGAGTCACCTCATTATCCACAAGACTCAGTCCAGTGTGAGGAGTGACCTCATTATCTACAAGACTCAGTCCGGTGTGAGGAGTCACCTCATTATCCACAAGACTCAGTCCGGTGTGAGGAGTGACCTCATTATCTACAAGACTCAGTCCGGTGTGAGGAGTGACCTCATTATCCACAAGACTCAGTCCGGTGTGAGGAGTCACCTCATTATCCACAAGACTCAGTCCGGTGTGAGGAGTGACCTCATTATCCACAAGACTCAGTCCGGTGTGAGGAGTCACCTCATTATCCACAAGACTCAGTCCGGTGTGAGGAGTCACCTCATTATCTACAAGACTCAGTCCGGTGTGAGGAGTGACCTCATTATCTACAAGACTCAGTCCGGTGTGAGGAGTCACCTCATTATCTACAAGACTCAGTCCGGTGTGAGGAGTCACCTCATTATCTACAAGACTCAGTCCGGTGTGAGGAGTCACCTCATTATCAACAAGACTCAGTCCGGTGTGAGGAGTCACCTCATTATCCACAAGACTCAGTCCGGTGTGAGGAGTCACCTCATTATCTACAAGACTCAGTCCGGTGTGAGGAGTCACCTCATTATCTACAAGACTCAGTCCGGTGTGAGGAGTCACCTCATTATCTACAAGACTCAGTCCGGTGTGAGGAGTCAACTCATTATCTACAAGACTCAGTCCGGTGTGAGGAGTGACCTCATTATCTACAAGACTCAGTCCGGTGTGAGGAGTGACCTCATTATCTACAAGACTCAGTCCGGTGTGAGGAGTCACCTCATTATCTACAAGACTCAGTCCGGTGTGAGGAGTCACCTCATTATCTACAAGACTCAGTCCGGTGTGAGGAGTGACCTCATTATCCACAAGACTCAGTCCGGTGTGAGGAGTCACCTCATTATCTACAAGACTCAGTCTGGTGTGAGGAGTGACCTCATTATCTACAAGACTCAGTCCGGTGTGAGGAGTGACCTCATTATCTACAAGACTCAGTCCGGTGTGAGGAGTCACCTCATTATCCACAAGACTCAGTCCGGTGTGAGGAGTGACCTCATTATCTACAAGACTCAGTCCGGTGTGAGGAGTCACCTCATTATCTACAAGACTCAGTCCGGTGTGAGGAGTGACCTCATTATCTACAAGACTCAGTCCGGTGTGAGGAGTGACCTCATTATCTACAAGACTCAGTCCGGTGTGAGGAGTCACCTCATTATCTACAAGACTCAGTCCGGTGTGAGGAGTCACCTCATTATCTACAAGACTCAGTCCGGTGTGAGGAGTGACCTCATTATCCACAAGACTCAGTCCGGTGTGAGGAGTCACCTCATTATCTACAAGACTCAGTCTGGTGTGAGGAGTGACCTCATTATCTACAAGACTCAGTCCGGTGTGAGGAGTGACCTCATTATCTACAAGACTCAGTCCGGTGTGAGGAGTGACCTCATTATCAACAAGACTCAGTCCGGTGTGAGGAGTCACCTCATTATCTACAAGACTCAGTCCAGTGTGAGGAGTGACCTCATTATCTACAAGACTCAGTCCGGTGTGAGGAGTCACCTCATTATCAACAAGACTCAGTCCGGTGTGAGGAGTGACCTCATTATCCACAAGACTCAGTCCGGTGTGAGGAGTCACCTCATTATCCACAAGACTCAGTCCGGTGTGAGGAGTGACCTCATTATCCACAAGACTCAGTCCGGTGTGAGGAGTCACCTCATTATCAACAAGACTCAGTCCGGTGTGAGGAGTGACCTCATTATCTACAAGACTCAGTCCGGTGTGAGGAGTGACCTCATTATCTACAAGACTCAGTCCGGTGTGAGGAGTGACCTCATTATCTACAAGACTCAGTCCGGTGTGAGGAGTGACCTCATTATCTACAAGACTCAGTCCGGTGTGAGGAGTGACCTCATTATCTACAAGACTCAGTCCGGTGTGAGGAGTCACCTCATTATCCACAAGACTCAGTCCGGTGTGAGGAGTGACCTCATTATCTACAAGACTCAGTCCGGTGTGAGGAGTCACCTCATTATCAACAAGACTCAGTCCGGTGTGAGGAGTGACCTCATTATCCACAAGACTCAGTCCGGTGTGAGGAGTCACCTCATTATCTGCAAGACTCAGTCCGGTGTGAGGAGTGACCTCATTATCTACAAGACTCAGTCCGGTGTGAGGAGTGACCTCATTATCTACAAGACTCAGTCCGGTGTGAGGAGTGACCTCATTATCTACAAGACTCAGTCCGGTGTGAGGAGTGACCTCATTATCTACAAGACTCAGTCCGGTGTGAGGAGTGACCTCATTATCTACAAGACTCAGTCCGGTGTGAGGAGTGACCTCATTATCTACAAGACTCAGTCCGGTGTGAGGAGTGACCTCATTATCTACAAGACTCAGTCCGGTGTGAGGAGTGACCTCATTATCTACAAGACTCAGTCCGGTGTGAGGAGTCACCTCATTATCTACAAGACTCAGTCCGGTGTGAGGAGTGACCTCATTATCTACAAGACTCAGTCCGGTGTGAGGAGTGACCTCATTATCTACAAGACTCAGTCCGGTGTGAGGAGTGACCTCATTATCTACAAGACTCAGTCCGGTGTGAGGAGTGACCTCATTATCTACAAGACTCAGTCCGGTGTGAGGAGTCACCTCATTATCTACAAGACTCAGTCTGGTGTGAGGAGTCACCTCATTATCTACAAGACTCAGTCCGGTGTGAGGAGTGACCTCATTATCTACAAGACTCAGTCCGGTGTGAGGAGTCACCTCATTATCTACAAGACTCAGTCCGGTGTGAGGAGTGACCTCATTATCTACAAGACTCAGTCCGGTGTGAGGAGTCACCTCATTATCTACAAGACTCAGTCCGGTGTGAGGAGTCACCTCATTATCTACAAGACTCAGTCCGGTGTGAGGAGTGACCTCATTATCCACAAGACTCAGTCCGGTGTGAGGAGTCACCTCATTATCTACAAGACTCAGTCCGGTGTGAGGAGTGACCTCATTATCTACAAGACTCAGTCCGGTGTGAGGAGTCACCTCATTATCTACAAGACTCAGTCCGGTGTGAGGAGTCACCTCATTATCTACAAGACTCAGTCCGGTGTGAGGAGTGACCTCATTATCTACAAGACTCAGTCCGGTGTGAGGAGTCACCTCATTATCAACAAGACTCAGTCCGGTGTGAGGAGTGACCTCATTATCTACAAGACTCAGTCCGGTGTGAGGAGTGACCTCATTATCTACAAGACTCAGTCCGGTGTGAGGAGTCACCTCATTATCCACAAGACTCAGTCCGGTGTGAGGAGTCACCTCATTACCTGCATGAGGGTGACATGTACAGTCTTTCTGTGTATTACTGACAGTGACACGGGACATACAGTCTCCCTGTGTATTACTGACAGTGAGACGGGACGTACAGTCTCCCTGTGTATTACTGACAGTAACCCGGGACGTACAGTCTCCCTGTGTATTACTGACAATAACCCGGGACGTACAGTCTCCCTGTCTATTACTGACAGTGACACGGGACGTACAGTCTCCCTGTGTATTACTGACAGTGACAGGGGACGTACAGTCTCCCTGTGTATTACTGACAGTGACACGGGACTTACAGTCTCCCTGTGTATTACTGACAGTGACACGGGACGTACAGTCTCCCTGTGTATTACTGACAGTGACACGGGACGTACAGTCTCCCTGTGTATTTCTCACAGTGACACGGGACGTACAGTCTCCCTGTGTATTTCTCACAGTGACACGGGACGTACAGTCTCCCTGTGTATTTCTCACAGTGACACGGGGTGTACAGTCTCCCTGTGTATTTCTCACAGTGACACGGGACGTACAGTCTCCCTGTGTATTTCTCACAGTGACACGGGGTGTACAGTCTCCCTGTGTATTACTGACAGTGACACGGGACGTACAGTCTCCCTGTGTATTTCTCACAGTGACACGGGGTGTACAGTCTCCCTGTTTATTACTGACAGTGACAGGGGTTTCGTCTCTCAGCGAGGGCTGCGATGAACAAGCTCGGTTCAGAGTTGCAGCTTGCCCTGTGACCTGGTGTCAATCCCCCTCGCGATACACAGGCGGTTGAGTGGTGCCTTGTGGTGTAAATAAAACAAACGCATACCGTCTCTGTTCTCCACTGCAGCCTGGCCATGTCGAGCAGCCAGAAGTCGCTGGTGACTCCAGTGGTGGTGAGCCCTCCAACCACATACATGGTATCCTGAGAAGGGATGGAGACAGCTGCATGGAAGTAGCGTGCGCTGGGGCCCAGACTCACGGTCCTTATCTCCTTGCTCCAATGCCCATCAGAGACAGAATACCTGAAGGAGAACAGACATGGGAGGATTATTGACTTGAAACGTTAACTCTGTTTCTCTTTCCACAACTACAGTCAGACCTGCTGAGCATTTCCAGCACATTTTGTTTTTATTTCAGATTTCCAGCAACTGCAGTGTTTTGCTTTTAATTTCGTGTATAGTCTCTTCATTTATTACTGGTTAAGGTGCAAAGTTACCAAATGACCCACTGCAAATGGCCGACAGTCTGGGAGTAGCGGGCACGCTGCAAATGGCCGACAGTCTGGGAGTAGCAGGCACGCTGCAAATGGCCGAAACTCTGGGAACAGCAGGCACGCTGCAAATGGCCGACACTCTGGGAGTAGCGGGCACGCTGCAAATGGCCGACAGTCTGGGAGCAGCGGGCACGCTGCAACTGGCCAACAGTCTGGGAGCAGCGGGCACGCTGCAACTGGCCGACAGTCTGGGAGCAGCGGGCACGCTGCAACTGGCCGACAGTCTGGGAGCAGCGGGCACGCTGCAACTGGCCGACAGTCTGGGAGCAGCGGGCACGCTGCAACTGGCCGACAGTCTGGGAGCAGCGGGCACGCTGCAACTGGCCGACAGTCTGGGAGCAGCGGGCACGCTGCAACTGGCCGACAGTCTGGGAGCAGCGGGCACGCTGCAACTGGCCGTCAGTCTGGGAGCAGCGGGCACGCTGCAACTGGCCGACAGTCTGGGAGCAGCGGGCACGCTGCAAATGGCCGACAGTCTGGGAGCAGCGGGCACGCTGCAAATGGCCGACAGTCTGGGAGCAGCGGGCACGCTGCAAATGGCCGACAGTCTGGGAGCAGCGGGCACGCTGCAAATGGCCGACAGTCTGGGAGCAGCGGGCACGCTGCAAATGGCCGACAGTCTGGGAGCAGCGGGCACGCTGCAAATGGCCGACAGTCTGGGAGCAGCGGGCACGCTGCAAATGGCCGACAGTCTGGGAGCAGCGGGCACGCTGCAAATGGCCGACAGTCTGGGAGCAGCGGGCACACTGCAAATGGCCGACAGTCTGGGAGCAGCAGGCACACTGCAAATGGCCGACAGTCTGGGGGCAACAGGCACACTGCAAATGGCCGACAGTCTGGGGGCAGCAGGCACACTGCAAATGGCCGACAGTCTGGGGGCAGCAGGCACACTGCAAATGGCCGACAGTCTGGGGGCAGCAGGCACACTGCAAATGGCCGACAGTCTGGGGGCAGCAGGCACACTGCAAATGGCCGACAGTCTGGGGGCAGCAGGCACACTGCAAATGGCCGACAGTCTGGGGGCAGCAGGCACACTGCAAATGGCCGACAGTCTGGGGGCAGCAGGCACACTGCAAATGGCCGACAGTCTGGGGGCAGCAGGCACACTGCAAATGGCCGACAGTCTGGGGGCAGCAGGCACACTGCAAATGGCCGACAGTCTGGGGGCAGCAGGCACACTGCAAATGGCCGACAGTCTGGGGGCAGCGGGCACACTGCAAATGGACGACAGTCTGGGGGCAGCGGGCACGCTGAAAATGGCCGACAGTCTGGGAAAAGCGGGCACGCTGCAAATGGCCGACAGTCTGGGAACAGCAGGCACACTGCAAATGGCCGACAGTCTGGGAACAGCAGGCACACTGCAAATGGCCGACAGTCTGGGAGCAGCAGGCACGCTGCAAATGGCCGACAGTCTGGGGGCAGCAGGCACACTGCAAATGGCCAACAGTCTGGGGGCAGCAGGCACACTGCAAATGGCCGACAGTCTGGGGGCAGCAGGCACACTGCAAATGGCCGACAGTCTGGGGGCAGCAGGCACGCTGCAAATGGCCGACAGACTGGGGGCAGCAGGCACGCTGCAAATGGCCGACAGTCTGGGGGCAGCAGGCACGCTGCAAATGGCCGACAGTCTGGGGGCAGCAGGCACACTGCAAATGGCCGACAGTCTGGGAGCAGCAGGCACGCTGCAAATGGCCGACAGTCTGGGAACAGCGGGCACGCTGCAAATGGCCGACAGTCTGGGAACAGCGGGCACGCTGCAAATGGCCGACAGTCTGGGAACAGCGGGCACGCTGCAAATGGCCGACAGTCTGGGAACAGCGAGCACACTGCAAATGGCCGACAGTCTGGGAACAGCGAGCACACTGCAAATGGCCGACAGTCTGGGAGCAGCAGGCACGCTGCAAATGGCCGACAGTCTGGGAACAGCGGGCACGCTGCAAATGGCCGACAGTCTGGGAACAGCGGGCACGCTGCAAATGGCCGACAGTCTGGGAACAGCAGGCACGCTGCAAATGGCCGACAGTCTGGGAGCAGCAGGCACACTGCAAATGGCAGACAGTCTGGGGGCAGCAGGCACACTGCAAATGGCCGACAGTCTGGGGGCAGCAGGCACACTGCAAATGGCCGACAGTCTGGGGGCAGCAGGCACACTGCAAATGGCCGACAGTCTGGGGGCAGCAGGCACGCTGCAAATGGCCGACAGTCTGGGGGCAGCAGGCACGCTGCAAATGGCCGACAGTCTGGGGGCAGCAGGCACACTGCAAATGGCCGACAGTCTGGGGGCAGCAGGCACACTGCAAATGGCCGACAGTCTGGGGGCAGCAGGCACACTGCAAATGGCCGACAGTCTGGGGGCAGCAGGCACACTGCAAATGGCCGACAGTCTGGGGGCAGCAGGCACACTGCAAATGGACGACAGTCTGGGGGCAGCGGGCACGCTGAAAATGGCCGACAGTCTGGGAACAGCGGGCACGCTGCAAATGGCCGACAGTCTGGGAACAGCAGGCACACTGCAAATGGCCGACAGTCTGGGAGCAGCAGGCACGCTGCAAATGGCCGACAGTCTGGGAGCAGCAGGCACGCTGCAAATGGCCGACAGTCTGGGAGCAGCAGGCACGCTGCAAATGGCCGACAGTCTGGGGGCAGCAGGCACGCTGCAAATGGCCGACAGTCTGGGGGCAGCAGGCACACTGCAAATGGCCGACAGTCTGGGGGCAGCAGGCACGCTGCAAATGGCCGACAGTCTGGGGGCAGCAGGCACGCTGCAAATGGCCGACAGTCTGGGGGCAGCAGGCACGCTGCAAATGGCCGACAGTCTGGGGGCAGCAGGCACGCTGCAAATGGCCGACAGTCTGGGGGCAGCAGGCACGCTGCAAATGGCCGACAGTCTGGGGGCAGCAGGCACGCTGCAAATGGCCGACAGTCTGGGGGCAGCAGGCACGCTGCAAATGGCCGACAGTCTGGGGGCAGCAGGCACGCTGCAAATGGCCGACAGTCTGGGGGCAGCAGGCACGCTGCAAATGGCCGACAGTCTGGGGGCAGCAGGCACGCTGCAAATGGCCGACAGTCTGGGAGCAGCGGGCACACTGCAAATGGTCGACAGTCTGGGAGCAGCGGGCACACTGCAAATGGCCGACAGTCTGGGAGCAGCAGGCACACTGCAAATGGCCGACAGTCTGGGAGCAGCAGGCACACTGCAAATGGCCGACAGTCTGGGAGCAGCAGGCACACTGCAAATGGCCGACAGTCTGGGAGCAGCAGGCACACTGCAAATGGCCGACAGTCTGGGAGCAGCAGGCACACTGCAAATGGCCGACAGTCTGGGAGCAGCAGGCACACTGCAAATGGCCGACAGTCTGGGAACAGCGGGCACGCTGCAAATGGCCGACAGTCTGGGAACAGCGGGCACACTGCAAATGGCCGACAGTCTGGGAGCAGCAGGCACACTGCAAATGGCCGACTGTTTGGGAGCAGCGAGCACACTGAAAATGGCCGACAGTCTGGGGGCAGCGGGCACGCTGAAAATGGCCGACAGTCTGGGAACAGCGGGCACGCTGCAAATGGCCGACAGTCTGGGAACAGCAGGCACGCTGCAAATGGCCGACAGTCTGGGAACAGCAGGCACGCTGCAAATGGCCGACAGTCTGGGAGCAGCAGGCACACTGCAAATGGCCGACAGTCTGGGGGCAGCAGGCACACTGCAAATGGCCGACAGTCTGGGGGCAGCAGGCACACTGCAAATGGCCGACAGTCTGGGGGCAGCAGGCACACTGCAAATGGCCGACAGTCTGGGAGCAGCAGGCACACTGCAAATGGCCGACAGTCTGGGAGCAGCAGGCACACTGCAAATGGCCGACAGTCTGGGAGCAGCAGGCACACTGCAAATGGCCGACAGTCTGGGAGCAGCAGGCACACTGCAAATGGCCGACAGTCTGGGAGCAGCAGGCACACTGCAAATGGCCGACAGTCTGGGAACAGCGGGCACGCTGCAAATGGCCGACAGTCTGGGAACAGCGGGCACACTGCAAATGGCCGACAGTCTGGGAGCAGCAGGCACACTGCAAATGGCCGACTGTTTGGGAGCAGCGAGCACACTGAAAATGGCCGACAGTCTGGGGGCAGCGGGCACGCTGCAAATGGCCGACAGTCTGGGAACAGCAGGCACGCTGCAAATGGCCGACAGTCTGGGAACAGCAGGCACGCTGCAAATGGCCGACAGTCTGGGAACAGCAGGCACGCTGCAAATGGCCGACAGTCTGGGAGCAGCAGGCACACTGCAAATGGCCGACAGTCTGGGGGCAGCAGGCACACTGCAAATGGCCGACAGTCTGGGGGCAGCAGGCACACTGCAAATGGCCGACAGTCTGGGGGCAGCAGGCACGCTGCAAATGGCCGACAGTCTGGGGGCAGCAGGCACGCTGCAAATGGCCGACAGTCTGGGGGCAGCAGGCACGCTGCAAATGGCCGACAGTCTGGGGGCAGCAGGCACGCTGCAAATGGCCGACAGTCTGGGGGCAGCAGGCACGCTGCAAATGGCCGACAGTCTGGGGGCAGCGGGCACGCTGCAAATGGCCGACAGTCTGGGGGCAGCGGGCACACTGCAAATGGCCGACAGTCTGGGGGCAGCGGGCACACTGCAAATGGCCGACAGTCTGGGAGCAGCGGGCACGCTGCAAATGGCCGACAGTCTGGGAGCAGCGGGCACACTGCAAATGGCCGACAGTCTGGGAGCAGCGGGCACACTGCAAATGGCCGACAGTCTGGGAACAGCAGACAGAATTAATGTTGCAATTTCAACCCTTCCAGATGGGAGCTCCAACCCCAAGAATTGATGAGTGCCACTTACTTGTAAATACCGCTCAGAAAGCCATCTCTGACCGACAATCCACCAAAGATCCAGAGGGTTGAATCAGGGCCTTCTACCATCGAATGCCCGAGACGCATGAGGGGGTTTCCATCCTCCTGGGGATCAACAGGTACATTCAGGACTTTCAGACAGGGCCTGTATCTCCAAAGTCACCAACGACAACCAACTGGGGCACGGGGAGAGAGAGAGGGAGAGAGTGTGGAACGACAGGGGGACGGAGAGAGAGGGGGAGAGAGAGGAACGAAAGGGTGGGGGGGGGGGGTGGGCGGAGAGAGGGAGGGAGGAACGACCGGGGGGGGGGGCGGCGGAGAGAGGGAGGGAGGACAGGGGTGACGGAGAGAGAGAGGGGAACGACGGGGGACGGAGTGAGAGACACAGAGAGAGGAACGAAGGGGGGACGGAGAGAGAGGAACGAAGGGGGGACTGAGAGAGAGGAACGAGGGGAACGACGGAGGGGAGGGGGGGGTGACAGAGAGAGGAACGACGGAGGGGGGGGGGTGACAGAGAGAGGAACGACGGGGGGGGGGGGGGGGAGGGAGAGAGAGAGGAACGACGGGGGGAGGGAGAGAGGGAGGAACGACGGGGGGAGGGAGAGAGGGAGGAACGACGGGGGGAGGGAGAGAGAGAGGAACGACGGGGGAGGGAGAGAGGGAGGAACGACGGGGGAGGGAGAGAGGGAGGAACGACGGGGGGAGGGAGAGAGAGAGGAACGACGGGGGGAGGGAGAGAGAGAGGAACGACGGGGGGAGGGAGAGAGAGAGGAACGACGGGGGGAGGGAGAGAGAGAGGAACGACGGGGGGAGGGAGAGAGAGAGGAACGACGGGGGGAGGGAGAGAGAGAGGAACGACGGGGGGAGGGAGAGAGAGAGGAACGACGGGGGAGGGAGAGAGGGAGGAACGACGGGGGAGGGAGAGAGGGAGGAACGACGGGGGAGGGAGAGAGGGACGAACGACGGGGGGAGGGAGAGAGGGAGGAACGACGGGGGAGGGAGAGAGGGAGGAACGACGGGGGGAGGGAGAGAGGGAGGAACGACGGGGGGAGGGAGAGAGGGAGGAACGACGGGGGAGGGAGAGAGGGAGGAACGACGGGGGAGGGAGAGAGGGAGGAACGACGGGGGGAGGGAGAGAGGGAGGAACGACGGGGGAGGGAGAGAGGGAGGAACGACGGGGGAGGGAGAGAGGGAGGAACGACGGGGGGAGGGAGAGAGGGAGGAACGACGGGGGGAGGGAGGAACGACGGGGGAGGGAGAGAGGGAGGAACGACGGGGGGAGGGAGGAACGACGGGGGGAGGGAGGAACGACGGGGGGAGGGAGGAACGACGGGGGGGAGGGAAGAGAGGGAGGAACGACGGGGGGGGGTGGGGTAGGGGTAGGGGGTGAGCTGTCACAGATATGTTGCGCACTCACTGAGAGTATCTCCGCGTCAGTGACAGGTTCCCAGACGATGGCTCCGGAATGCGTGGCCGTCCCGCAGTCACTCCCAGCAAATCCATCAGCACAGACGCAGTGTCCCGTGGTCTGTGGATCACCAAAGCGAGAGTTAGAAATCCCCACACATCTAAACATGGTTTAAAAACCCCACCCCCGCAAACTCTTCATTGTCTGAGACACGGGGGAACAGTCACTCCCCCAGTGTCACAGACTGTGAGGAGTGACCGTTCCCCCGTGTCACAGACTGTGAGAACGATCACTCCTCGCACCCTGTGACACGGGGGGAGCGGTCACTCCTCACACCCTGTGACACGGGGGGAGCGGTCACTCCTCACACCCTGTGACACGGGGGGAGCGGTCACTCCTCACACCCTGTGACACGGGGGGAGCGGTCACTCCTCACACCCTGTGACACGGGGGGAGCGGTCACTCCTCACACCCTGTGACACGGGGGGAGCGGTCACTCCTCACACCCTGTGACACGGGGGGTGCGGTCACTCCTCACACCCTGTGACACGGGGGGAGCGGTCACTCCTCACACCCTGTGACACGGGGGGAGCGGTCACTCCTCACACCCTGTGACACGGGGGGAGCGGTCACTCCTCACACCCTGTGACACGGGGGGAGCGGTCTCTCCTCACACCCTGTGACACGGGGGGAGCGGTCACTCCTCACACCTGTGAATTTGAAGTTACTCACCGTGTCACAGATTCCGGCCTGTGCGTGAAAGGAGCAGTTTTTGGGACAGGTCTGCCATTCACAGTCTGGTCCAGCATATCCCGGATTACACACACAGAGCCCGTCCCGGCACCGCTGCCTGGCCTGGCAGCTGGGCTGGCAATCACTGACCGTATACGTGGCGTTGAACCCATCGAATACGAGGCCCACCGCCCTGGAAATGTTTGCTTCAAAGTAAACGGTGAGGATCCCTGTCCGAATCAGGAGGAAGAATTCAGTATAAAACACAGAAAGATACTTCCAACTGCAGAGCCTGAAATTACACTGAAAATGTTGGCAAAGATCAGCAGAGAGAGAGAGAGAGAGAGAGAGAGAGAGAGAGAGAGAGAGAGAGAGAGAGAGAGAAAATTTAACCTCTGGACTGATATCATTCAGATTCCGCATTGGAAAAGTCACTGACCACAAATGCTAACCTTTGTTTCCCTCTCAAGGCAGGACTTAAACATACTTAACAGACTGCAAGAGCACTCAGGAGATCCTGAAGGCTCAGTGCATATTGGGAGCGTGAAACAGAGCGCTCTCTCCCGGCGTAACGCCGAGCGCTCTCTCACGGGGACACGCCGAGCGCTCTCTCTCCCAGTTACCTCCTTGGTGCCGATACAAGGTTTGTGAATTTACCTGAGACGGCATCCACTGTGACTGGCTTATGCCAACCGTTGCCGCAGAAGGCACCAATGAGGTTGGGGTTGGCGTAGATGGCACTGTCGCGTCGCGAATCTGCGAGGAATTCAGGAATGCCATCAAAGATGTACACATAATTTTGCTGGAATAAAACACAAGAGCAGCCCTTAATCTCATGTGTGAACGAGAGGCCGGAAAATGAAGGCTCCCTCCCGTCCTGCCCTCCAACACTCACGCCACATGTCATCCTGATGTCCGGTCTGATGGTCAGGCTGACTACTGGGCATCTGCTCTGGTCCTGGCAGGAGTGCAGAGATTCAGAGGTGGAGAGCACCCAGAGACAGTAGGCCAGGCCATTCGCTGAGATCCCGTTCCCCCTCATGGAGCCCAGAGCAGAGGATGAAATGTTCGTCAATAGGACTCGACCCACACACTCGCGGTAACAGGTTCCATTGTCCCTGCAAAAAGAACAGGTGGGATGAGCGTCAGAGTGAAAGTCACTGCCTCAACCCTGAGTCTCTCACAGCCCTGGGAGCAGTGAAAGAACATGTGGAGAAGAGTGTGTGGCGAGGGGGAGGGGCTAATTACAAGGGAGGGGGTGGGCCGCGGTGCGTGGGGGGGAGAGGTGCGCTATGGTGTGCGTGGGGGAGGGGTGCAGCACGTTACAGTGTGCGTGGGGGAGGGGCGGCTCACCGCGCGAGGGGGAGGGATGGGTCACCGCGCATGGGGGAGGGGCGGCTCACCGCGCGGGGGGGAGGGGCGGCTCACCGCGCGGGGGGGAGGGGCGGCTCACCGCGCGGGGGGGAGGGGCGGATCACCCTGCGTGGGGGATGGGTGCGTCACTGTCCACCTCACGGGACACGCAGCCAGGGCTGATTTTGCTCCCTTACCGCGGGTCCCCATAATATCCAGCGACACAGTTCTGGCAGTGTGCCCCCTCCGTGTTGTCAGTGCAAAAACAGCTGCCCGTTGCTCCATCGCAGTCTCCCATCGAGCTCACACCATGGCCATGGCAGGCACACTGCCGACAGCCGTCCTTCCCAGTGGCATTGCCGTAACTCCCAGGCCGGCACAGCTCACAATGTTCCCCCATCGTCCAGTCTGTCAGAATCAGAATGGATTCATCTTATTGAGTGAAGCATTGTCAACGTCAGAATCATCGAGCACAGGAGGAGGCCACTCAGCCCACTGTGCCCGGACTGGCCCTTTCAAAGGGCTACCTATTTCATCCCACTCCCCTCTGCTTTCTCTACTGTTCTGCAGTTTTCTTACCTTCCAAGTATTTATCCAATTGCCTTTAGACAGTTCCTATTCAGTTGGTTTCCACGCTCCTTTCAGGCTCTTCATTCCAGATCAGAACTCAATATCAAAATAAATACATTCCTCAGCTTCCCTCTGGTCCTTTTGCCAATTCCCTTCAATCCGTGTCCTCCGGCTAAAGACTCTCCCGTCACTGGGAACTCATTCACTTGGTCAACAACTCTTACTGATTGTGAACACCTCCATCACATTGCCCGCCAACATTCCCTGCTCCCGGGAGGACAACCCCAGCTTCCCCAGTCTCTCCACCTAACATTCAGCAAATCGTGCTGAACCAAGGGCCTTCCCCAAGAATGACTAACTACGGGACATTACCAGCAGTAAAGAATGGGGACTGAAGTCGACAAATCCCTTGGACCAGATGGCCTCTGTCCTCGTGTTCTGAAAGAGATGGAAAGAGGTTGTGGAGGCATTGGCTTTGATCTCCCTCGATTCTGTAGCTTCCCCCTCGCGACTCGGGGTCAAAACCCCTGAGCCAAGCCTTCAGGGTGTCCTTGCAGCGCCATCTTTGATCGCTGTGAGAGCACGCCCCAGACTCGAGCTCTCCCATGGAAGATTCGCTGTGCTAAGTGAGCGTCAGGCGTTCCCGCTACGTGACCAGTCCAACTCAGTTGAGACGGTCTCAATATGGGGTGGATGCTTGGCAATACCCGTTTGGATCAGCGCCTCAGTGTCTGGTATTTTGCCCTGCCGTCTGATTTTAGAATCACAGAATTATTACAGTGCAGAAGGCGGCCGTTCGGTCCATCACGCATGCTCCAGCTCTCCATATGAACAGTTCACTCAGTGCCATTCCCCCCCGAGACCCTGCACATTCTTCCTTTTCCTCTAACAGTCCAATTCCCTTTTCGAATGATTCAATTGAACCTGCCTCCATCACACTCTCAGGCAGCGCATTCCAGACCTTAACCACTTGCTGCGTGAAAAAGATTTTCCTCATGCCACTTTTGCTTCTCTTAACAATTATTTGAGACCTGTGCCCTCTCGTCCCCGATCCTTTCGCGAGTGGCAACAGTTTCTCCCTATTCACTCTGTCCAGACCCCTCTGTCAAATCACCTCCCGGCAGGTGCCTCGGTTTGACGTCTCATCCGAAAGACGGCATCTCCAACAGCGCAGTACTCCCTCGGCGTTGCACTCGAGTGTCAGCTTAGGTTTTTGTGGACGAGATGAGAATTAAAAAAAAAAAATTTGAGGCCTTGCTTGACTGGGAGCCAATGTATCCCAGCAAGCACAGGGGTAATAGATGAAGGGGACTTGGTGCGATTTAGGACCCGGGCAGCAGAGTTTTGGATGACCATACGCTTACGGAGAGTAGAATGTGGGAGGTGAGTCAGGCGTGCGTTGGAATAGTCGAGTCTAGAGGTTACGAAGGCTCGAATGAGGGTTTCAGCAGCAGATCAGCTGAGACAAGGGCGAAGTCACGCTGGTGTAAATAGGCGTAAATATGTGGTCAGAAGATCATCTCGGATCAAATATGACACCAAGGTTTAGTCTCAGGCAACTGCCAGGGAGAGGGGTGGAGTCGGTAGCCAGGGAACGGAGTTGGGAGCGGGGATAGAAACAATGGCTTCAGTCTTCCCAATATTTAATAGGGAATATTGTTACTGAATGTCGGACAAGCAGTCAGCTAGTTTAGAAACTATGGAGGATTGGAGAGAGGTGGTGGTGAAGTGGAGCTGAGTGTTGCCAGCGTACACGTGAAAACGAATGCTGTGCTTTCGGACGATGTCACCGAGGGGCAGCATGTAGATGAGGAACAGGAGGGGGCCAAGGACAGATCATTGGAGGACCTCAGAGGTAACGGTGCGGGAGCAGGAAGACAGGCCATTGCAAGTGTCATTAGATAGATCAGAATGGAACCAGGTGACAGCAGTCCCACCCAGCTGGAGGGCAGTGGACAGGGGTTAGAGGAGGATGGTGTGGTCAACCGTGTCAAAGGCTGCAGACAGGTGGAGAAGGACGAGGGGCAGAAAGTTTACCTCTGTCACAGTCACACAGGATTTCATTTGTTTCTGTACTGGGGCAGGGGTGGAAATCCGATTGGAGGGTTTCAAACACAGGGAGTTCCAGGAAAGATAGGCAGAGATTTGGGACTCAATAACACCTTCAAAGACTGAAGTCGTCTGACTACAATTACATAGGACCTTGGTGAGGCCACACTTGGGAATGCTGTGGACTGGTCTCCTCCTCCTTCTTAGGCAGTCCCTCGGGAACGAGGATGACTT
This sequence comes from Heterodontus francisci, assembly GCF_036365525.1. Classification (NCBI taxonomy): domain Eukaryota; kingdom Metazoa; phylum Chordata; class Chondrichthyes; order Heterodontiformes; family Heterodontidae; genus Heterodontus; species Heterodontus francisci. The sequence goes on along the minus strand of NC_090409.1, from coordinate 30,688,760 downwards.
TCTTCCACTCCAGGGTCGTGACTCCTTAGCTGACTGAATGGTCCAATTCTGGATCCGCGCACTCTGCCGCAGGTGGCGTTTGGTGATGCTCGAATTTCCGAACACTCCGTCCACTAATTGCACTTGGTCGCTGCCTGGGCATGTCGTCGTTGCTCGAACTGGCTGGCACCTTCGCAGATGCCTCTTCTCCATTTCGGGCAGTCTTGGGCAAGAGATTCCCACAAATCAGTCTAGATGTCACGTTTTTTTTCAGGGAGGCTTTAAGGACATCCTTGCAGCGTTTCCTCTGCCGTCCTGGTAGCCCCTTGCTGTGACGGAGCTTGTTTTGGGAGTCTTGTGTCAGGCATGGGGACCGTGTGACTCGCCCAGCGTAACTGACTAGGCATGGCCAGTGTCTCGACACTGGGGACGTTGGCCTGAGAGGAGACACTGATATTGGGGCGCCTGTCCTGCCACTGAATTTGCAGCATCTTGCGGAGGCACCGCTGGTGATATTTCTCCAGGGCTTTAAGATGTCGGCTGGTCTCCTTACCCAGGGAATAATATTCTTGACTTGGAGGGAGTGCAACGAAGGTTCACTAGACTGGTTCTTGGGATGAGGGGATGGTCCTATGAAGAGAGACTGAGTAGACTAGTCCTGAAGTCCCTCGAATTCAGAAGAATTGGAGGTAGTCTCATTAAAACATATTAAATTCTTCTGGGACTTGATCGGGGAGATGCTGGGAGGCTCTTTCCTCCGGCTGGGGAGTCCAGAGCTTGAGGGTCACATTCTGAGGATGAGAGGATCAGTCATTTGGGATTGAGATGAGGAGAAATTTCTCCACTCGAAGGGTTGTGGATCTTTGGAATTCTCTACCCCACAGAGCTGTGGATTCTCAGTCACTGAATATATCCAAGGTAGAGATTGATAGTATTTCGGACACTCAGGGCTATGGGGATAGTGCGGGAAGGTGGTGCTGAGAGAAAAGATCAGCCATGATCATATTGAATGGCAGAGCAGGCTCAAGGGGCCATATAGAGTCATAGAGTTATACAGCACAGAAACAGACCCTTCGGCCCATCGTGTCTGTGTCGGCCGTACAGCACCCAACTATTCTAATCCCATATTCCCCCACTTGGCCCGTAGCCCTGTATGCTATGGCGTTCTTCGGCCTTCTGAGTCCGTGCCGACCATTAATCCTACATTAATCCCATTTTTCCCTCTCACATCCCCACAATTCTCCTCTCTACACCAGGGGCAATTTTTACAATGGCCAATTTACCGATCAACCTGCAAGTCTTTGGCATGTGGGAGGAATCCGGAGCACCCGGAGGAAACCCACGCGGTCACAGGGAGAACTTGCAAACTCCGCACAGGCAGGACCCAGAATCGAACCCGGGTCGCTGGAGCTGTGAAGCTGCGGTGCGAACCACTGCGCCACACGGTCTACTCCTGCTCCTATTTCTTATGTTCTCAGAACTGAAGTTTTTCATCCCCTAGCACCATTGTAGTAAACCTCCTCTGCAATCTTTCTAAGGCCTTTACATCCATCCGACACTGTCGTGCCAAGAATTGAACACAATACTCCTGCTTTTCAGAGACAGGTTCAGCATAATTTCCTTGCTTTTCTACTCGAAAGCCAAGGAGCCTGCATGCCTTATTAACAGCCTTGTCCTGGTGACAATGTGTGTATGCACAGCCCCGGCGTCGCTGCTCCCGAAACCCCTTTAACATTGGACCATTTTGTTTACGCTGCGGGCTGAGACAGTTAGCAACACCTTACCCTGGCACTGGTCACAGTGGCCGATCCCGGGGACACAGGTGCTGTGGAAGTTACAGCCACAATCAACATCGCACTCGACGCCAGTCTGATTGAGGGACGCCGTGTCGGAGGTCCAGCCCAGCTCACAGATGCAGGAGTAGTGAGGGGCTCCACTGCACCACCCGTGCGTACAGTCATTGTAACACCTGGGAGAAGCAAACAGGAAGACCCCGAGTCATAGAACAGCTCACGAATACGGTCAACGCACTGTGAGAACTTACTGTGTGTGGTGGCGGTGGTTAATATGCAGCAGGGGGGAATGCTTGGCGAATAAAGGTGTCAGCTCCATGCAAATTAAGAAGCATCGAAGGGTTTGGGGAAGAATTATAGCGGGATTTGGGGTCGTGTCCCAGCTGCTACCGTTCTGCCCGGGTGTCATGTATCTAATCGTGCAGAGGTGTCTTCCATTCAGAACGTAACAAATAGGAGCAAACGTAGGCCTCCCCCCCAGCACAAAGCTGCACCACCATTCAATAAAATCCTCGATTTTCATTCCCAACTGCACTTTCCCGCCCTATGTCCTTATTCCTTAGATCCGGAGTCTTGGATATATTCAATGACTGAGCATTCTCAGCTCTCTGCACTCGAGAATTCCAAAGATTCACAAACCCCGTGTGAAGAAATTTCTCCTCGTCTCAGTCCTAAATGGCCAACCCCTTCTTCTGAGACGAGGACCCCAGGTTCTCGACTCTCCAGCCCCTTTCCCCACATTGTGCCCCCATCTCTCACCCTCTTGCTCACTCACCCCAACTGGTCCATATCCCCGTGCGGCCTCTTGACGCTCCTGACAGCTGACTTTCCCAGCTCGCTTTGCAGCGTCAGCAACTTGGGCACGTGACACACTGTGTCCTCGTGCCAATGACTAAGACAGTTTGTAAACAGCTGAAGCCCCAGCTCAGATCCTTGTGGCACCTCATCAGTTACAGCCTGAAAATCACCCACTTATTCCTTCTCTCGGTCTGTTAACAAATCCTCAGTCCAAGCTGACCTATTAGCCCCCAGTCGCATGAGCCTCAATCGTGAATAATAAAAATAACAACAACAATCTCTTATAACAACCAGGTGGTCAAAGTTTCAATGGGGGAGCATTTCGGGAACAGTGACCATAATTCCATAAGTTTTAAGGTACTTGTGGATAAGGATAAGAGTAGTCCTCGGGTGAAGGTGCTAAATTGGGGGAAGGCTAATTATAACAATATTAGGCAGGAACTGAAGAATTTAGATTGGGGGCGGCTGTTTGAGGGTAAATCAACATCTGACATGTGGGAGTCTTTCAAATGTCAGTTGATTAGAATCCAGGACCAGCATGTTCCTGTGAGGAAGGAGGATAAGTTTGGCAAGTTTCGGGAAGCTTGGATAACGCGGGATATTGTGAGCCTCGTCAAAAAGAAAAAGGAAGCATTTGTCAGGGCTGGAAGGCTAGGAACAGACGAATCCCTTGAGGAATATAAAGACAGTTGGAAGGAACTTAAGCAAGGAGTTAGGAGGGCTAAAAGGGGTCATGAAAAGTCATTGGCAAACAGGATTCAGGAAAATCCCAAGGCTTTTTATACGTATGTAAAGAGCAAGAGGGTAACCAGGGAAAGGGTTGGCCCACTTAAGGACAGATGGGAATCTATGTGTGGAGCCAGAGGAAATGGGCGAGGTACTAAATGAGTACTTTGCATCAGTATTCACCAAAGAGAAGGACTTGGTGGATGATGAGCCTAGGGAAGGGAGTGTAGATAGTCTCAGTCATCTCATTATCAAAAAGGAGGTGGTGTTGGGTGTCTTGCAAAGCATTAAGGTAGATAAGTCCCCAGGGCCTGATGGGATCTACCCCAGAATGCTGAGGGAGGCAAGGGAAATTGCTGGGGCCTTGACAGAAATCTTTGCATCCTCATTGGCTACAGGTGAGGTCCCAGAGGACTGGAGAATAGCCAATGTTGTTCTTTTGTTTAAGAAGGGTAGCAAGGATAATCCAGGAAATTATAGGCCGGTGAGCCTTACGTCAGTGGTAGGGAAATTATTAGAGAGGATTCTTCGGGACAGGATTTACTCCCATTTGGAAACAAATGAACTTATTAGCGAGAGACAGCATGGTTTTGTGAAGGGGAGGACGTGTCTCACTAATTTGATTGAGGTTTTTGAGGAAGTGACGAAGATGATTGATGAAGGAAGGGCAGTGGATGTTGTCTATATGGACTTCAGTAAAGCCTTTGACAAGGTCCCTCATGGCAGACTGATACAAAAAGTGAAGTCACACGGGATCAGAGGGGGGCTGGCAAGATGGATACAGAACTGGCTCGGTCATAGAAGACAGAGGGTAGCAGTGGAAGGGTGCTTTTCTGAATGGAGGGATGTGACTAGTGGTGTTCCGCAGGGATCAGTGCTGGGACCTTTGCTGTTTGTAGTATATATATATATAAATGATTTGGAGGAAAATGTAGCTGGTCTGATTAGTAAGTTTGCGGACGACACAAAGGTTGGTGGAGTTGCGGATAATGATGAGGATTGTCAGAGGATACAGCAGGATATAGATCGGTTGGAGACTTAGGTGGAGAAATGGCAGATGGAGTTTAATCCGGACAAATGTGAGGTAATGCATTTTGGAAGGTCTAATGCAGGTGGGAAGTATACAGTAAATGGCAGAACCCTTAGGAGTATTGACAGGCAGAGAGATCTGGGCGTACAGGTCCACAGGTCACTGAAAGTGGCAATGCAGGTGGATAAGGTAGTCAAGAAGGCATACGGCATGCTTGCCTTCATCGGTTGGGGCATAGAGTAAGAAATAGGCAAGTCATGCTGCAGCTGTACAGAACTTTAGTTAGGCCACACTTTGAATATTGCGTGCAATTCTGGTCGCCACACTACCAGAAGGATGTGGAGGCTTTGGAGAGGGTACAGAAGAGGTTTACCAGGATGTTGCCTGGTCTGGAGGGCATTAGCTATGAGGAGAGGTTGGATAAACTCGGATTGTTTTCACTGGAACGACGGAGGTGGAGGGGCGACATGATAGAGGTTTACAAAGTTATAAGCGGCATGGACAGAGTGGATAGTCAGAAGCTTTTTCCCAGGTTGGAAGAGTCAGTTACTAGGGGACATAGGTTTAAGGTGAGAGGGGCAAAGTTTAGAGGGGATGTGCGAGGCAAGTTCTTTACACAGAGGGTGGTGAGTGCCTGGAACTTGTTGCCGGGGGAGGTGGTGGAAGCAGGTACCATAGAGACGTTTAAGAGGCATCTTGACAAATACATGAATAGGAAGGGAATAGAGGGATACGGACCCCGGAAGTGCAGAAGGTTTTAGTTTAGGCAGGCATCAAGATCGGCGCAGGCTTGGAGGGCCGAATGGCCTGTTCCTGTGCTGTACTGTTCTCTGTTCTTTTGAAATTCCAAACATCCGACAGGCATTGATTCCTCTTTATTTCCCCAGCCTGATCCACTCTCAAAAGATTCCACCAGATTTGTCATGCTTTCTCTTTCAGAAAACAGTGTTTACTCTTGTAAGTGCCCTGTTATCAAACAATAGATCCCAGCAATTTTCCAATGACTCTTCTCAGGCTAACTGGCCTAGGATTCCCTGTTTTCTCATTCCCTCCTTTCTTGAAAGCAAGGTTACATTGACTAACTTCCAAACCATGGGGCCCGCTATAAAATCTAGGGAATTCTGTAAGATGAAAACCAACGCCTCTCCTATTGCTGCAGCCTCCTCTGTTAAGGTTCAGGACCAGGGGATATATCAGCATTTATTCTTCTACAAGAACAAACACTTGTCATTGAGAATGGAACAAATGGAGTGTGATATTACCATCTACAGACGTGACAGAACGCGACAAAGATGACCAGCACTTCAGGCTCCTGGCATACTGTGAATGTACTCGGATATCCCACTCCTAAATCACATCATTGTCTGCCAGGGGGTTTACAATATTGAGGTTGTGAAATGTACATTATAAACGCAAATTTATTTTAATAAATCTACCATTACCAGGTCACCTGTGTCGAACAATAATGTCCCTTATCGCCCCCAGCTCCTTTACGGCCCCTCGGGGAGGAGGGAGCCCGGCCCGTCGTGGCGGAGGAGGTAGCCCGGCCTCTTGAGGCGGAGGAGGGAGCCCGGTCCGTCACTGCGGAGGAGGGAGCCCGGCCTCTTGGGGCGGAGGAGGGAGCCTGGTACGTCGTGGCGGAGGAGGGAGCCCGGCCTCTTGGGGCGCAGGAGGAAGCCTGGTCCGTCACTGCGGAGGAGGGAGCCCGGTCCGTCGTGGCGGAGGAGGGAGCCCGGCCTCTTGGGGCGGAGGAGGGAGCCCGGTCCGTCGTGGCGGAGGAGGGAGCCCGGCCTCTTGGGGCGGAGGAGGGAGCCCGGTCCGTCGTGGCGGAGGAGGGAGCCCGGCCTCTTGGGGCGGAGGAGGGAGCCCGGTCCGTCGTGGCGGAGGAGGGAGCCCGGCCTCTTGGGGCGGAGGAGGGAGCCCGGTCCGTCACTGCGGAGGAGGGAGCCCGGCCTCTAGGGGCGGAGGGGGGAGCCCGGCCTCTAGGGGCGGAGGGGGGAGCCCGGTCCGTCGTGGCGGAGGAGGGAGCCCGGTCCGTCGTGGCGGAGGAGGGAGCCCGGCCTCTCGGGGCGGAGGAGGGAGCCCGGTCCGTCGCTGCGGAGGAGGGAGCCCGGTCCGTCGCTGCGGAGGAGGGAGCCCGGTCCGTCGCTGCGGAGGAGGGAGCCCGGTCCGTCGCTGCGGAGGAGGGAGCCCGGTCCGTCGCTGCGGAGGAGGGAGCCCGGTCCGTCGCGGCGGAGGAGGGAGCCCGGTCCGTCGTGGCGGAGGAGGGAGCCCGGTCTGTCGTGGCGGAGGAGGGAGCCTGGTCTGTCGTGGCGGAGGGGGGAGCCTGGCCTCTTGGGGCGGAGGGGGGAGCCCGGTCCGTCGCTGCGGAGGAGGGAGCCCGGTCCGTCACTGCGGAGGGGGGAGCCGGTCCGTCGTGACGGAGGAGGGAGCCCGGTCCGTCGTGGCGGAGGAGGGAGCCCGGTCCGTCGTGGCGGAGGAGGGAGCCCGGTCTGTCGTGGCGGAGGAGGGAGCACGGTCTCTCAGGATCCCAGTCTACTGCATCCTGCCCCAGACCCTCCCGCTCTCCCCCACTCGCTCGCGCTCTCCCAGTCTCTCTCTCTCTCTCTCACACACGCGCTCCACCAGTCTCTCTCTCACACTCGCGCTCCCCCAGTCTCTATCTCTCTCACACGCGCGCTCCCCCAGTCTCTCTCTCTCTCAGACGCGCGCTCCCCCAGTCTCTCTCTCTCTCACATGCGCGCTCCCCCAGTCTCTCTCTCTCTCGCACGAGCTCCCCCAGTCTCTCTCTCTCTCACGCTCCCCCAGTCTCTCTCTCTCACACGCGCTCCCCCAGTCTCTCCCTCTCTCACACACGCGCTCCCCCAGTCTCTCCCTCTCTCACACACGCGCTCCCCCAGTCTCTCCCTCTCACACACGCGCTCCCCCAGTCTCTCTCTCTCTCACACACGCGCTCCCCCAGTCTCTCTCTCTCTCACACGTGCTCCCCCAGTCTCTCTCTCTCTCACACGTGCTCCCCCAGTCTCTCTCTCTCTCACACGTGCTCCCCCAGTCTCTCTCTCTCTCACACGTGCTCCCCCAGTCTCTCTCTCTCTCTCACACGCGCTCCCCCAGTCTCTCTCTCTCTCTCACACGCGCTCCCCCAGTCTCTCCCTCTCTCTCACACGCGCTCCCCCAGTCTCTCCCTCTCTCACACACGCGCTCCGCCAGTCTCTCCCTCTCTCACACACGCGCTCCGCCAGTCTCTCCCTCTCTCACACACGCGCTCCGCCAGTCTCTCCCTCTCTCACACACGCGCTCCCCCAGTCTCTCCCTCTCTCACACACGCGCTCCCCCAGTCTCTCCCTCTCTCACACACGCGCTCCCCCAGTCTCTCCCTCTCTCACACACGCGCTCCCCCAGTCTCTCCCTCTCTCACACACGCGCTCCCCCAGTCTCTCTCTCTCACACGCGCTCCCCCAGTCTCTCTCTCTCACACGCGCTCCCCCAGTCTCTCTCTCTCACACGCGCTCCCCCAGTCTCTCTCTCTCACACGCGCTCCCCCAGTCTCTCTCTCTCACACGCGCTCCCCCAGTCTCTCTCTCTCACACGCGCTCCCCCAGTCTCTCTCTCTCACACGCGCTCCCCCAGTCTCTCTCTCTCACACGCGCGCTCCCCCAGTCTCTCTCTCACACGCGCGCTCCCCCAGTCTGTCTCTCTCTCACACGCGCGCTCCCCCAGTCTCTCTCTCTCTCACACGCGCGCTCCCCCAGTCTCTCTCTCACTCACACACGCGCGCTCCCCCAGTCTCTCTCTCACTCACACACAGGCGTTCCCCCAGTCTCTCTCTCTCTCTCTCTCACTCACACACAGGCTCCCCCAGTCTCTCTCTCATACACGTGCTCGCCCAGTCTCTCTCTCTCTCTCTCTCTCTCTCACACACGCGCTCCCCCAGTCTCTCTCTCACACACGCGCTCCCCCAGTCTCTCTCTCACACACGCGCTCCCCCAGTCTCTCTCTCACACACGCGCTCCCCCAGTCTCTCTCTCTCTCTCTCACACACGCGCTCCCCCAGTCTCTCTCTCTCTCTCTCACACACGCCCTCCCCCAGTCTCTCTCTCTCTCTCTCACACACGCCCTCCCCCAGTCTCTCTCTCTCTCTCTCACACACGCCCTCCCCCAGTCTCTCTCTCTCTCGCACACTCCCCCAGTGTCCCTCCTCCCCCCTCGCCCCCAGTCTCCCTCCCCTCTCTCTCGGACTCCCCCAGTCTCCCTCCCCTCTCTCTCGGACTCCCCCAGTCTCCCTCCCCTCTCTCTCGGACTCCCCCAGTCTCCCTCCCCTCTCTCTCGGACTCCCCCAGTCTCCCTCCCCTCTCTCTCGGACTCCCCCAGTCTCCCTCCCCTCTCTCTCGGACTCCCCCAGTCTCCCTCCCCTCTCTCTCGGACTCCCCCAGTCTCCCTCCCCTCTCTCTCGGACTCCCCCAGTCTCCCTCCCCTCTCTCTCGGACTCCCCCAGTCTCCCTCCCCTCTCTCTCGGACTCCCCCAGTCTCCCTCCCCTCTCTCTCGGACTCCCCCAGTCTCCCTCCCCTCTCTCTCGGACTCCCCCAGTCTCCCTCCCCTCTCTCTCGGACTCCCCCAGTCTCCCTCCCCTCTCTCTCGGACTCCCCCAGTCTCCCTCCCCTCTCTCTCGGACTCCCCCAGTCTCCCTCCCCTCTCTCTCGGACTCCCCCAGTCTCCCTCCCCTCTCTCTCGGACTCCCCCAGTCTCCCTCCCCTCTCTCTCGGACTCCCCCAGTCTCCCTCCCCTCTCTCTCGGACTCCCCCAGTCTCCCTCCCCTCTCTCTCGGACTCCCCCAGTCTCCCTCCCCTCTCTCTCGGACTCCCCCAGTCTCCCTCCCCTCTCTCTCGGACTCCCCCAGTCTCCCTCCCCTCTCTCTCGGACTCCCCCAGTCTCCCTCCCCTCTCTCTCGGACTCCCCCAGTCTCCCTCCCCTCTCTCTCGGACTCCCCCAGTCTCCCTCCCCTCTCTCTCGGACTCCCCCAGTCTCCCTCCCCTCTCTCTCGGACTCCCCCAGTCTCCCTCCCCTCTCTCTCGGACTCCCCCAGTCTCCCTCCCCTCTCTCTCGGACTCCCCCAGTCTCCCTCCCCTCTCTCTCGGACTCCCCCAGTCTCCCTCCCCTCTCTCTCGGACTCCCCCAGTCTCCCTCCCCTCTCTCTCGGACTCCCCCAGTCTCCCTCCCCTCTCTCTCGGACTCCCCCAGTCTCCCTCCCCTCTCTCTCGGACTCCCCCAGTCTCCCTCCCCTCTCTCTCGGACTCCCCCAGTCTCCCTCCCCTCTCTCTCGGACTCCCCCAGTCTCCCTCCCCTCTCTCTCGGACTCCCCCAGTCTCCCTCCCCTCTCTCTCGGACTCCCCCAGTCTCCCTCCCCTCTCTCTCGGACTCCCCCAGTCTCCCTCCCCTCTCTCTCGGACTCCCCCAGTCTCCCTCCCCTCTCTCTCGGACTCCCCCAGTCTCCCTCCCCTCTCTCTCGGACTCCCCCAGTCTCCCTCCCCTCTCTCTCGGACTCCCCCAGTCTCCCTCCCCTCTCTCTCGGACTCCCCCAGTCTCCCTCCCCTCTCTCTCGGACTCCCCCAGTCTCCCTCCCCTCTCTCTCGGACTCCCCCAGTCTCCCTCCCCTCTCTCTCGGACTCCCCCAGTCTCCCTCCCCTCTCTCTCGGACTCCCCCAGTCTCCCTCCCCTCTCTCTCGGACTCCCCCAGTCTCCCTCCCCTCTCTCTCGTACTCCCCCAGTCTCCCTCCCCTCTCTCTCGTACTCCCCCAGTCGCCCTCCCCTCTCTCTCGTACTCCCCCAGTCTCCCTCCCCTCTCTCTCGTACTCCCCCAGTCTCCCTCCCCTCTCTCTCGTACTCCCCCAGTCTCCCTCCCCTCTCTCTCGTACTCCCCCAGTCTCCCTCCCCTCTCTCTCGTACTCCCCCAGTCTCCCTCCCCTCTCTCTCGTACTCCCCCAGTCTCCCTCCCCTCTCTCTCGTACTCCCCCAGTCTCCCTCCCCTCTCTCTCGTACTCCCCCAGTCTCCCTCCCCTCTCTCTCGTACTCCCCCAGTCTCCCTCCCCTCTCTCTCGTACTCCCCCAGTCTCCCTCCCCTCTCTCTCGTACTCCCCCAGTCTCCCTCCCCTCTCTCTCGTACTCCCCCAGTCTCCCTCCCCTCTCTCTCGTACTCCCCCAGTCTCCCTCCCCTCTCTCTCGTACTCCCCCAGTCTCCCTCCCCTCTCTCTCGTACTCCCCCAGTCTCCCTCCCCTCTCTCTCGTACTCCCCCAGTCTCCCTCCCCTCTCTCTCGTACTCCCCCAGTCTCCCTCCCCTCTCTCTCGTACTCCCCCAGTCTCCCTCCCCTCTCTCTCGTACTCCCCCAGTCTCCCTCCCCTCTCTCTCGTACTCCCCCAGTCTCCCTCCCCTCTCTCTCGTACTCCCCCAGTCTCCCTCCCCTCTCTCTCGTACTCCCCCAGTCTCCCTCCCCTCTCTCTCGTACTCCCCCAGTCTCCCTCCCCTCTCTCTCGTACTCCCCCAGTCTCCCTCCCCTCTCTCTCGTACTCCCCCAGTCTCCCTCCCCTCTCTCTCGTACTCCCCCAGTCTCCCTCCCCTCTCTCTCGTACTCCCCCAGTCTCCCTCCCCTCTCTCTCGTACTCCCCCAGTCTCCCTCCCCTCTCTCTCGTACTCCCCCAGTCTCCCTCCCCTCTCTCTCGTACTCCCCCAGTCTCCCTCCCCTCTCTCTCGTACTCCCCCAGTCTCCCTCCCCTCTCTCTCGTACTCCCCCAGTCTCCCTCCCCTCTCTCTCATACTCCCCCAGTCTCCCTCCCCTCTCTCTCATACTCCCCCAGTCTCCCTCCCCTCTCTCTCATACTCCCCCAGTCTCCCTCCCCTCTCTCTCATACTCCCCCAGTCTCCCTCCCCTCTCTCTCATACTCCCCCAGTCTCCCTCCCCTCTCTCTCATACTCCCCCAGTCTCCCTCCCCTCTCTCTCATACTCCCCCAGTCTCCCTCCCCTCTCTCTCATACTCCCCCGGTCTCCCTCCCCTCTCTCTCATACTCCCCCAGTCTCCCTCCCCTCTCTCTCATACTCCCCCAGTCTCCCTCCCCTCTCTCTCATACTCCCCCAGTCTCCCTCCCCTCTCTCTCATAATCCCCCAGTCTCCCTCCCCTCTCTCTCATACTCCCCCAGTCTCCCTCCCCTCTCTCTCACACTCCCCCAGTCTCCCTCCCCTCTCTCTCACACTCCCCCAGTCTCCCTCCCCTCTCTCTCACACTCCCCCAGTCTCCCTCCCCTCTCTCTCACACTCCCCCAGTCTCCCTCCCCTCTCTCTCACACTCCCCCAGTCTCCCTCCCCTCTCTCTCACACTCCCCCAGTCTCCCTCCCCTCTCTCTCACACTCCCCCAGTCTCCCTCCCCTCTCTCTCACACTCCCCCAGTCTCCCTCCCCTCTCTCTCATACTCCCCCAGTCTCCCTCCCCTATCTCACACTCCCCCAGTCTCCCTCCCCTCTCACACTCCCCCAGTCTCCCTTCCCTCTCTCTCATACTCCCCCAGTCTCCCTCCCCTCTCTCTCATACTCCCCCAGTCTCCCTCCCCTCTCTCACACTCCCCCAGTCTCCCTCCCCTCTCTCACACTCCCCCAGTCTCCCTCCCCTCTCTCACACTCCCCCAGTCTCCCTCCCCTATCTCACACTCCCCCAGTCTCCCTCCCCTATCTCACACTCCCCCAGTCTCCCTTCCCTCTCTCTCATACTCCCCCAGTCTCCCTCCCCTCTCTCTCATACTCCCCCAGTCTCCCTCCCCTCTCTCTCATACTCCCCCAGTCTCCCTCCCCTCTCTCTCATACTCCCCCAGTCTCCCTCCCCATCTCTCTCATACTCCCCCAGTCTCCATCCCCTCTCTCTCATACTCCCCCAGTCTCCCTCCCCTCTCTCTCACACTCCCCCAGTCTCCCTCCCCTCTCTCTCACACTCCCCCAGTCTCCCTCCCCTCTCTCTCACACTCCCCCAGTCTCCCTCCCCTCTCTGACTCTCCCCCAGTCTCCCTCCCATCTCTCACACTCCCCCAGTCTCCCTCCCCCTCTCTCTCACCCCCAGTGTCCTTCCCTCTCTTTCACACTTACAGTCTCAGGTTCTCTCATCCCCTCCAGTCTCATGTGCATGCTCTCTGTCTTTCTCTCCTCCATGTCACACTTTTCCCTCTCCCCGCTAGTTCTCTCAGTCCCCTCCCAGTGAGGGGGTGTACTCACGTCTTGTTGCAGTACGAGCTCCCGTCCCCGGCGTAGCCTCGGTTACAATGGCATTCGAAGGAATCAAAGGTGTTCTTGCAGGTGGCAAACGAGTTACAGTTATCCATTTGGAGCCGGCACTCATCGATATCGGGACAGAGCCCATAGGACCAGCTGGCTGGCTCACTGAATGACAGGTTAAACAACCCGGACAATGCAGCAGAACAGTTCTCAAATCCTCGGAGCCTGGAGAAATCCCCAGCTAAACACCTGGGAAATGGGAATAGACGCATTAGACTGACACCAGACACTGCCAATCACCCAGGCGCCGCAAGCACCCCGACACCGCTAATCACACAGACGCAACCCGACACCGCTAATCACACAGACGCACCCCGACACCGCTAATCACACAGACGCACCCCGACACTGCTAATCACAGACGCACGCAGACTCCGCTAATCACACAGACGCACCCAGACACCGCTAATTACACAGACGCACCCCGACACTGCTAATCACACAGACGCACCCCGACACCGCTAATCACACAGACGCACGCAGACTCCGCTAATCACACAGACGCACCCCGACACCGCTAATCACACAGACGCACCCCGACACTGCTAATCACACAGACGCACCCCGACACCGCTAATCACACAGACGTACGCAGACACCGCTAATCACACAGACGCACGCAGACACCGCTAATTACACAGACGCACCCCGACACCGCTAATCACACAGACGCACGCAGACACCGCTAATCTCACAGACGCACGCAGACACCGCTAATCTCAGACGCACGCAGACACCGCTAGTCACACAGACGCACGCAGACACCGCTAATCACACAGACGCACGCAGACTCCGCTAATCACACAGACGCACCCCGACACCGCTAATCACACAGACGCACCCCGACACTGCTAATCACACAGACGCACCCCGACACCGCTAATCACACAGACGCACGCAGACACCGCTAATCACACAGACGCACGCAGACACCGCTAATCACACAGACGCACGCAGACACCGCTAATTACACAGACGCACCCCGACACCGCTAATCACACAGACGCACGCAGACACCGCTAATCTCACAGACGCACGCAGACACCGCTAATCTCACAGACGCACGCAGACACCGCTAGTCACACAGACGCACGCAGACACCGCTAATCACACAGACGCACGCAGACACCGCTAATCACACAGATGCACCCCGACACCGCTAATCACACAGACGCACCCCGACACCGCTAATCACACAGACGCACCCCGACACCGCTAATCACAGACGCACGCAGACTCCGCTAATCACACAGACGCACCCCGACACCGCTAATCACACAGACGCACCCCGACACCGCTAATCACACAGACGCACCCCGACACCGCTAATCACACAGACGCACCCAGACACCGCTAATCACACAGACGCACCCAGACACCGCTAATCACACAGACGCACCCCGACACCGCTAATCACACAGACGCACCCCGACACCGCTAATCACACAGACGCACCCAGACACCGCTAATCACACAGACGTACCCCGACACCGCTAATCACACAGACATGTATTCATCCAGACGCTGATCTTGTAACCGACCAGATATCTGCCGATGGTGGGACCTCTGTTGCACCCCTGACCATTACCTGCCAATGGTGGGATTGTCGGAGTTTCCACACCAACCGCACTCAAAGTTTCGAAGACAGTCTTTACAGGTGAGGAAACGCGAGCAATCCATACACTGGCTCACAGAGTGAATGCTGCAAATAGGAGGCAGGCCACAGGTTAATACCGTAATGTGTTTATAATGATTCAACCATCACCAGAACCACAGTAACATGTACAGAGTGTACACTGTCTCTCCAATGGGATAAACCCCCATGTCGAGTGATACACTGTCTCTCCACTGGGATCAACCCCCATGTAGAGTGATACACTGTCTCTCCACTGGGAGAACCCCCCATGTAGAGTGATGCACTGTCTCTCCACTAGGACAACCCCCCATGTAGAGTGATACACTGTCTCTCCATTGGGATAAACCCCCATGTAGAGTGATACACTGTCTCTCCATTGGGAGAACCCCCCATGTAGAGTGATACACTGTCTCTCCATTGGGATAAACCTCCATGTAGAGTGATACACTGTCTCTCCATTGGGATAAACCCCCATGTAGAGTGATACACTGTCTCTCCATTGAGATAAACCTCCATGTAGAGTGATACACTGTCTCTCCATTGGGATCAACCCCCATGTAGAGTGATACACTGTCTCTCCACTGGGAGAACCCCCCATGTAGAGTGATGCACTGTCTCTCCACTAGGACAACCCCCCATGTAGAGTGATACACTGTCTCTCCACTGGGAGAACCCCCCATGTAGAGTGATACACTGTCTCTCCATTGGGATAAACCTCCATGTAGAGTGATACACTGTCTCTCCATTGAGATAAACCTCCATGTAGAGTGATACACTGTCTCTCCATTGGGATAAACCTCCATGTAGAGTGATACACTGTCTTTCCACTGGGAGAACCCCCCATGTAGAGTGATGCACTGTCTCTCCACTAGGACAACCCCCCATGTAGAGTGATACACTGTCTCTCCATTGAGATAAACCTCCATGTAGAGTGATACACTGTCTCTCCATTGAGATAAACCCCCATGTAGAGTGATACACTGTCTCACCACTGGTATAAACCCCCATGTAGAGTGATACACTGTCTCTCCATTGGGATAAACCCCCATGCACAGTGATACACTGTCTCTCCACTGGTATAAACCCCCATGCAGAGTGATACACTGTCTCTCCACTGGTATAAACCCCCATGTAGAGTGATACACTGTCTCTCCACTGGTATAAACCCCCATGCAGAGTGATACACTGTCTCTCCACTGGTATAAACCCCCATGTAGAGTGATACACTGTCTCACCACTGGCATAAACCCCCATGCACAGTGATACACTGTCTCACCACTGGTATAAACCCCCATGTAGAGTGATACACTGTCTCTCCATTGGGATAAACCCCCATGCACAGTGATACACTGTCTCTCCACTGGTATAAACCCCCATGCAGAGTGATACACTGTCTCTCCACTGGTATAAACCCCCATGTAGAGTGATACACTGTCTCTCCACTGGTATAAACCCCCATGCAGAGTGATACACTGTCTCTCCACTGGTATAAACCCCCATGTAGAGTGATACACTGTCTCACCACTGGCATAAACCCCCATGCACAGTGATACACTGTCTCACCACTGGTATAAACCCCCATGTAGAGTGATACACTGTCTCTCCGTTGGTATAAACCCCCATGTAGAGTGATACACTGTCTCTCCATTGAGATAAACCCCCATGTAGAGTGATACACTGTCTCTCCGTTGGTATAAACCCCCATGTAGAGTGATACACTGTCTCTCCATTGGGATAAACCTCCATGTAGAGTGATACACTGTCTCTCCATTGAGATAAACCCCCATGTAGAGTGATACACTGTCTCTCCATTGGGATAAACCTCCATGTAGAGTGATACACTGTCTCTCCATTGAGATAAACCCCCATGTAGAGTGATACACTGTCTCTCCATTGGGATAAACCTCCATGTAGAGTGATACACTGTCTCTCCATTGAGATAAACCCCCATGTAGAGTGATACACTGTCTCTCCACTGGGAGAACCCCCCATGTAGAGTGATACACTGTCTCTCCATTGGGATAAACCTCCATGTAGAGTGATACACTGTCTCTCCATTGAGATAAACCTCCATGTAGAGTGATACACTGTCTCTCCACTGGGAGAACCCCCCATGTAGAGTGATACACTGTCTCTCCATTGGGATAAACCTCCATGTAGAGTGATACACTGTCTCTCCATTGAGATAAACCTCCATGTAGAGTGATACACTGTCTCTCCATTGAGATAAACCCCCATGTAGAGTGATACACTGTCTCACCACTGGTATAAACCCCCATGTAGAGTGATACACTGTCTCTCCATTGGGATAAACCCCCATGCACAGTGATACACTGTCTCTCCACTGGTATAAACCCCCATGCAGAGTGATACACTGTCTCTCCACTGGTATAAACCCCCATGTAGAGTGATACACTGTCTCTCCACTGGTATAAACCCCCATGCAGAGTGATACACTGTCTCTCCACTGGTATAAACCCCCATGTAGAGTGATACACTGTCTCACCACTGGCATAAACCCCCATGCACAGTGATACACTGTCTCACCACTGGTATAAACCCCCATGTAGAGTGATACACTGTCTCTCCATTGGGATAAACCCCCATGCACAGTGATACACTGTCTCTCCACTGGTATAAACCCCCATGCAGAGTGATACACTGTCTCTCCACTGGTATAAACCCCCATGTAGAGTGATACACTGTCTCTCCACTGGTATAAACCCCCATGCAGAGTGATACACTGTCTCTCCACTGGTATAAACCCCCATGTAGAGTGATACACTGTCTCACCACTGGCATAAACCCCCATGCACAGTGATACACTGTCTCACCACTGGTATAAACCCCCATGTAGAGTGATACACTGTCTCTCCGTTGGTATAAACCCCCATGTAGAGTGATACACTGTCTCTCCATTGAGATAAACCCCCATGTAGAGTGATACACTGTCTCTCCGTTGGTATAAACCCCCATGTAGAGTGATACACTGTCTCTCCATTGAGATAAACCCCCATGTAGAGTGATACACTGTCTCTCCATTGGTATAAACCCCCATGTAGAGTGATACACTGTCTCTCCATTGAGATAAACCCCTATGTAGAGTGATACACTGTCTCTCCATTGGGATAAACCCCCATGTAGAGTGATACACTGTCTCTCCATTGGGATAAACCCCCATGTAGAGTGATACACTGTCTCTCCACTGGTATAAACCCCCATGTAGAGTGATACACTGTCTCTCCACTGGTATAAACCCCCATGTAGAGTGATACACTGTCTCACCACTGGCATAAACCCCCATGCACAGTGATACACTGTCTCACCACTGGTATAAACCCCCATGTAGAGTGATACACTCACTCTCCACTGGTATAAACCCCCATGTAGAGTGATACACTGTCTCTCCACTGGTATAAACCCCCATGTAGAGTGATACACTGTCTCTCCACTGGTATAAACCCCCATGTAGAGTGATACACTGTCTCTCCATTGGGATAAACCCCCATGTAGAGTGATACACTGTCTCTCCACTGGGATAAACCTACATGTAGAGTGATACACTGTCTCTCCACTAGGACAACCCCCCATGTAGAGTGATACACTGTCTCTCCACTGGTATAAACCCCCATGTAGAGTGATTCACTGTCTCTCAATTGGGATAAACCCCCATGTAGAGTGATACACTGTCTCTCCATTGAGATAAACCTCCATGGAGTGTGATAAACTGTCTCTCCATTGAGATAAACCCCCATGTAGAGTGATATACTGTCTCTCCATTGGGATAAACCCCCATGGAGTGTGATAAACTGTCTCTCCATTGAGATAAACCTCCATGTAGAGTGATACACTGTCCCTCCACTGGCATAAACCCCCATGCACAGTGATACACTGTCTCTCCATTGGTATAAACCCCTATGTAGAGTGATACACTGTCTCGCCACTGGGAGAAACCCCCAAGTAGAGTGATACACTGTCTCGCCACGGGAACTCACCCCGCTGCGATGGAATCTACGATCTGCAGAACCCATCGGGGAACGTGTGCGATCTGTTATCTGAACAGAGATGGTTCGTTCAATGCTCTGGCAGGTGCACTGACCCTGGACGCAAAAGATTGTTTCTCTTTTTCCAACAAAATGTCCCACGAGCAACTGAAAACGAAGAATTCAGCTTGCTGAGGTAAGTAAATCTGGTCGGAACCAGATAAGGTTGTGAGACAGCGCCACCCAAGCCAGACAGCAGGAAGGTTTTGTTTTACAGGTGGGTTGCAGAAAGTGAAGGTGGGATCTAGGAGTGAGTCCTGTGACTTGGAGGAACTGATTAACTAGACCTGGCCGTACAGTGCACAGGGTTGTCACTGAATGGCACAATTAAGGTAATACTGGGAATCTACACCATCAAACCTATTGAGAGAGCTGAGAAGGCTCTGAAGAAGTACGTCGATTTTCCTTTGAAGACCGTACCTATGGAGTGATGCAGCGGATGCTGTGTATATGGACTACATAAAGTGCTTGCTTGAGTCTCATGTTGGAGGCTTGTTACATGAATCACAGAAACCCAGCAGGTCTGTGCCAGTGTTTGAGCTCAACGCGAGCCTCCTCCCACCGTACTTCACCTCACCCGATCTGCACATCCTTCTATTCCTTTCTCCCTCATGTCCTTAAGTTGGCTTCACCTTCAATCTATCTATGCTATTAGCCTCAAGTGCTCCTTGCAGGAGTGAGCTGCACTTTCTCACCACTCTCTGGATCAAGAAGCATCCCCTGAATTCCCTCTTGAATTAATTAGTGCCTATCGTACGTTGGTTCATAAAATTGAGGCTCATGGTTACTGAAGGCAATGTGGAGGCAGGAGTCAGGGGTTAGTTGAGGGACAGAGACACAGCAGTGGTCCACGGACGTTTATTAAGCCGAAGGGGGTGTACAGAATGATGACTCCCCCGCCAAAGGGTCAGTGTTGGGGGGTCATCATTCTTCTCCACATATAGGAATGATCTGCACTTGGGTAGGAGGACAACATCATCAACATTTGCAGAGAGCACATACACTGGGAAGACGAGTAACAAACAGGGAAGAGCAGGGTCAGTGACAGCAGGGCACTGATGGGAGAGACTGTGCAGATAAACAGGAAGAAAAATGGGAGGTGAAATTTCCTGGGAAGATTCCGAAATGGGCGCAGCAGGGAATTAGACCCACACATCAGTAAAAGTGGGAGCACGGGCGATAATGCTGGATCCCGCACCTGGAATACTGGGTGCAGTTTTGGTCTCCACATTTAAGAAAGGATAGACTTGCCCTGGAGGCGGTGCAGCGAAGATTTACCAGATGGGTCCCTGGGATGAGGGGGTTGCCCTGTGATGAGAGGCTGAGTAAATTGGGCCGATATTCTCTGGAGTTCAGAAGAATGAGAGGCGATCTAATTGAGACGCACAGATTCCGAAAGGGCTTGATAAGGTTGAAGCCGAGAGATTATTTCTGCTGGTCGGGGAAATCTAGAACACGGGGCGACACTCTCAGGATAAGGGGCCAATCATTCAGGACTGCAATGAGGAGAAATTACTACACTCAAAAGGTTGTGAAACTTTGGAATTCTCTACCCCAGAGGGTTGTGGATGCTCCATCACTGAATACATTTAAGGCTGAGATTGGTAGATTTTTGGTCACGCAGGGAATCAAGGGGATATGGGGAGCGGGCAGGAAAGCAGAATTGAAGCCCAAGATCAGCCATGATTGTATTGAATGGCGGAGCAGGGCTCGATGGACTGTATGGTCCATTTCTGCTCCAGTTTCTTGTGTCCAATAAAAGCATCTGGGATCCTGGATTTTACAAATAGGGGCTTGGAGTCGCAATGCAGAGAGGTGATGCGAACCCTGTCGTTGTCACTGGTCCAGGGGGCAGTTTGAATATTGAGTCCTTTCTTTCAGATGGATGTCATGGTCGTGGAGAGAGTGCAGAAGAGAGTTAATGAGATGCTGCAAGGGCAAAGCGCGGGGAGGAGGGGGTGGGGGCGGAGGGGGGGGCGAAGAAAGGCTTTAGCATAGGGACTGCAAGGGCCTCACCTGTCATACCAGTCCCGACACTCCCCGGACGGATATTTGGCAAGGTACGAGGCGAAGAGGAAGCAGGTTTGCGTGGACTGACACCAGGCACACTGGCTGGAATTGCTCAGACACTCCTGGCACGATAGCTGCCTGTGAACGGAAACACGAGTCGGTCACCAATGCACCAGGACGAGCGACACTCTGCAACACGAGGCAGCAGCATCGGCGGAGCAGGAAGCAACACCGAGCCCACATACACTTACACCCAAACATTGTAACAGCACTGGGAGGGTCGTCCCTGCACCACCACCTCCCCCCCCCACCCCAGCCCCAGTACCCATCTCCCGCAGCCCCAGGCTCCCTCTGGCCTCGCACCCCCTGGCCCATTAGGCGTTATTTTGCTGGGTTATCTGGGCTGTGTTTCCAACCCTGCTGCTCACTGGTGACAGGGTGTGGAGCAGCTGGCTGGCAAACGGATGCCACCGGACGACCTCCCTCGGCGGATGCACTGGAAATCTCCCTTCCTGTTGATGTTGATCTGCCACTCGCAGTACGGGTCCTGGAAAAGGGACAAGACAAAGTGAGCTGACTGTGGGTGGGTGGGTGGAGCCTCGCACAGTTGCTCAGCGCACTCAGCCGGGTCTCACCGTGCTGCATAACTGGCAGTCTGTATACTCGCCGCATGCCACACAGTTGTCAGGCGACAGGACAAGCTGCATGCTCCTCCCGCACTGGCTGTCGATACCGGACGTCCGCAGGTGGCACGTGCTGGTGTGGGAGCACCAGCCACAGCCCTGGTCGGCGAGGCACGCGAGGCAGGAGCGGTAGGAGTCACAGTCCTCCGATCGGAACGGCTCCAGGAAGTGGAAGGAAATCTCCTGAAAGAAGTAAAAATGAATTCAGTTACAACAATCAGGACCAGCTTCAGAAATTGCAAGCGTGCACGGGCAGACATGCAGGACGCAGGCACACACACACACACACAGATGCACATGCAGAGGCACATTCCCTCCCCACCCAGTCACACTGGCACATCTTCCCAGTTAGCCGGTGGCCAAGCTGCTCCGTGGCTGGGACGGTGCCTGCAGTAATCTTGTACTCACTGATGCGTCAACAATGTTGGACCGCTCCCAGGTCAGTGTCATCTCGCTGGTCTGCCCGTTGCCCGAGTTATTCAGAGAGCCCTCCAGGCAGATGGCGTACTTGTTCCCACGTTCCAGGTTTGGAAAAAGCCGGTCTCCGCTGTTTCTCTGCAGGAGCCGAGTCTCCTTTTCCGGTTGACCAGCCCAGTGTCCGACCTCCTCCTGGCCCGCCGGGAAGAGCACACGGAGATGTTACAGGGCAACCTAGACCTCACCTTGCCCACACATCCCAGACGGACGCCCTCCGCCTCCCATCCCTGTCCTGCCCCCAACCTTCTCACATCCCAGACCCCATCGTCTCCGCTTTACAACGCTCAGCTGCAAGTTGGGAGGCTGCCACTTACCATCTCCAAGCTGTTGGCAGTGCGCCCGATCTTTGCCACAACATACAAACGCTGAAGTTGCACCTTAACCAGGACACTGTCTGAAGGGGCAGGCGAGTCAAACAGAGGGTGAATGAAGCCCTGATACACCAGCACCACATCCATCTCGGTGCTCGGGTTCTGCGTATACGTCGGGCTCCGGTTAATCTCAACCTGTGCAAATGAGAAGGAGAGTGAGAGACAGGCCACTGGATAAAGAGGGACAGCGAGGGGGTGGAGGGAGTGCGAGCGAGGCGTGGGGGGGGGGGAGGGAGTGCGAGCGAGGCGCGGGGGAGGGAGTGCGAGCGAGGCGCGGGGGGGGGGAGGGAGTGCGAGCGAGGCGCGGGGGGGGGAGGGAGTGCGAGCGAGGCGCGGGGGGGGGGAGGGAGTGCGAGCGAGGCGCGGGGGGGGGAGGGAGTGCGAGCGAGGCGCGGGGGGGGAGGGAGTGCGAGCGAGGCGCGGGGGGGGGAGGGAGTGCGAGCGAGGCGGGGGTGGGGAGGGAGTGCGAGCGAGGGGATGGGGGGGGAGGGAGTGCGAGCGAGGCGGGGGGGGAGGGAGTGCGAGCGAGGGGATGGGGGGGAGGGAGTGCGAGCGAGGGGATGGGGGGGAAGGGAGAACGAGCGAGGGGAGAGCGAAATGGGGGAGAGCGAAATGGGGGAGAGCGAAATGGGGGAGAGCGAAATGGGGGAGAGCGAAATGGGGGAGAGCGAAATGGGGGAGAGCGAAATGGGGGAGAGCGAAATGGGGGAGAGCGAAATGGGGGAGAGCGAAATGGGGGAGAGCGAAATGGGGGAGAGCGAAATGGGGGAGAGCGAAATGGGGGAGAGCGAAATGGGGGAGAGCGAAATGGGGGAGAGCGAAATGGGGGAGAGCGAAATGGGGGAGAGCGAAATGGGGGAGAGCGAAATGGGGGAGAGCGAAATGGGGGAGAGCGAAATGGGGGAGAGCGAAATGGGGGAGAGCGAGCAGTGGACTCCCCTGACCTTGTCTGGCTGGGAGTTGTTCCGAGGCTGCATGTACGTCACCAGATGGAGGCCTGGCATGAAGTTTAACCTTTGACATTGCCCCAGCGAGGTAATGAACGTGGTGTCCCTACCCCACCAGCCGTAGGTGCCCGACACTGGCTCCACCTGGCACTTATCCTGATCTAGAGAGAGAGACCACAGGCACCAATTAAACAAATCAGTCGGCCCCAGGCAGGCTGCCCACTGATTCCCCTGGGATCCGAGATCATTTCATGCACTAGTTCAGTGTTGGACGAAGAGATCCCAGATCAGTTTGGTCACTGGCTCACTGCTCTACATAGATTACAGATCAGGATGACA
This sequence comes from Heterodontus francisci, assembly GCF_036365525.1. Classification (NCBI taxonomy): domain Eukaryota; kingdom Metazoa; phylum Chordata; class Chondrichthyes; order Heterodontiformes; family Heterodontidae; genus Heterodontus; species Heterodontus francisci. The sequence continues at coordinate 30,665,616 of NC_090409.1, read as the reverse complement.
GCCTCTCTTCAATTTGAGGGTATGGTGACCCCACTCCCCTGCTCGTTCCCCATCGCCCGATCGACTTTCCCCCTTCAAGTATTTATCCAATTTCCTTTTGAAAGTTAGGAGTGAGTCTGCTTTCACCTCCCTTTCAGGTCATACACAGAATCGTACAACAGCGACAGCCCTGCAAATCCTTCATCTTCAGATAATTAGCCAATTCCCTTTTGAAAGGCACGACTGAATCTACCTCCAGCACACTCTCAGGGACCGCATTCTAGATTGATTCGCTGCAGAACCATTTCTTCCCCCTCATGCCTTTCGCTCTTTTACCAATCATTTGAAATCAGTGCCCTCTGCTTCACCACCCTTCTGCCAATGGGAACAGCAGCTCCCCGCTTACTCTGTACAGAGACCGCGTGATATTCAACACCTCCATCAAATCTCTTCTCAGCCTTCACTTCTCCAAGGAGAACCAACCCCAGCTTCTCCAATCTGTCCAGGGGAGGCAGTGGCGTGGTGGTATTGTCACTGGACTAGTAACCCAGAGACCCAGGGTATTGCCCTGGGGACATGGGTTCAAATCCCACCACGGCAGAAGATGGAATTTGAATTCAATTAATAAATCTGGAATTCAAAAAAAAAATCTAGTCTAATGATGACCGTGAAACCATTGTCGATTGTTGTAAAAACCCATCTGGTTCACTAATGTCCATTAGCGAAGGAAATCTGCTGTCCTTACCTGGTCTGGCCTACATGTGACTCCAGACCCACAGCAATGTGGTTAACTCTTACATGCCCTCTGAAATGGCCTAGCAAGCCACTCAGTTGTATCCAACCGCTACAAACTCAATAAAACAGAATGAAACCGGACGGACCACCCAGCATCGACCTGGGCACCAGAAACAACAACGGCAAACCCAGCCCTGTCGACCCTGCAAAGTCCTCCTTACTAACATCTGGGGGCTTGTGCCAAAATTGGGAGAGCTGTCCCACAGACTAGTCAAGCAACAGCCTGACATAGTCATACTCACGGAATCATACCTTACAGACAATGTCCCAGACACTGCAATCACTATCCCTGGGTATGTCCTGTCTCACCGGCAGGACAGACCCAGCAGAGGTGGCAGGACAGTGGTATACAGTAGGGAGGGAGTTGCCCTGGGAGTCATCAACATTTACTCCGGATCCCATGAGGTCTCATGGCATCAGGTCAAACATGGACAAGGAAACCTCCTACTGATTACCACCTACCGCCCTCCCTCAGCTGATGACTCAGTACTCCACCATGTTGAACAGCACTTGGAGGAAGCACTGAGGGTGACAAAGGAACAGAATGTACTCTGGCTGGGGGACTTCAATGTCCATCACCAACAGTGGCTCAGCAGCACCACTACTGACCGTGCTGACTGAGTCCGAAAGGACATATCTGCTAGACTGGGTCTGCGGCAGGTGTTGAGGGAACCAATAAGAGGGAAGAACATACTTGACCATGTTCTCACCAATCTGCCTGCCGCAGATGCATCTGTCCATGACAGTTTTGCTAGGAGTGACCACCACACAGTCGTTGCGGAGACGAAGTCCCGCCTTCACATTGAGGATACCCTCCATCGTGTTGTGTGGCACGATCACCGTGCTAAATGGGATAGATTTCAAACAGATCTAGCAATTCAAAACTGGGCATCCATGAGGCGCTGTGGGCCATCAGCATCAGCAGAATTGTACTCAACCACAATCTGTAACCTCATGGCCCGGCGTATCCCCCACTCTACCATTACCATCAAGCCAGGAGACCAACCCTGGTTCAATGAAGAGTGCAGGAGGACATGCCAGGAGCAGCACCAGGCATACCTCAAAATGAGGTGTCAACCTGGTGAAGCTACAACACAGGACTATCTGTGCCTACTCTCAATCATCAGTAAAGTGATGGAAGGTGTCATCAACAGTGCCATCAAGCGGCACTTGCTTAGCAATAATCTGCTCAGTGACGTTCAGTTTGGGTTCCGCCAGGGCCAGTCAGCTACGGACCATATTACAGCCTTGGTTCAAACATGGACAAAAGAGCTGAACTCAAGAGGTGAGGTGAGAGTGACTGCCCTTGACATCAAGGCAGCATTTGACCGAGTATGGCATCAAGGAGCCCTAGCAAAACCGAGGTCAATGGGAATCAGGGGGAAAACCCTCCGCTGGTTGGAGTCATACCTAGCGCAAAGGAAGATGGTTGTGGTTGTTGGAGGTCAATCATCTCAGCTCCAGGACATCACTGCAGGAGTTCCTCAGGGTTGTGTCCTAGGCCCAACCATCTTCAGCTGCTTCATCAAGGACCTTCCTTCAATCATAAGCTCAGAAGTGGGGATGTTCGCGGATGATTGCACAATGTTCAGCACCATTCGTGACTCCTCAGATACTGAAGCAGTCCGTGCAGAAATGCAGCAAGACTGGGACAATATTCAGACTTGGGCTGATAAGTGGCAAGTAACACTTGCGCTACAGAAGTGCCAGGCAATGACCATCTCGAACAACAGAGAATCGAACCATCTCCCATTGACATTCAATGGCATTACCATCGCTGAATCCCCCACTATCAACATCCTAGGGGCTACCATTGACCAGAAACTGAACTGGAGTGGCCATATAAATACCGTGGCTACAAGAGCAGGTCAGAGGCTGGGAATTCTGCAGCGAGTAACTCACCTCCTGACTCCCCAAAGCCTGTCCCACCATCTACAAGGCACAAATCGGGAGTGTGATGGAATACTCTCCACTTGCCTGGATGGGTGCAGCTCCAACAACACTTGAAGTTCGACACCATCCAGGACAAATCAGACCACTTGATTGGCACCCCATCTAAAAACATTCACTCCCTGCACCACTGATGCACAGTGGCAGCAGTGTGCACCATCTACAAGATGCACTGCAGCAATGCACCAAGGCTCCTTCGACAGCACCTTCCAAACCCGCGACCTCTACCAACTAGAAGGACAAGGGCAGCAAATACATGGGAACACCACCACCTGCAAGTTCCCCTCCAAGTCACACACCATCCTGACTTGGAACTATATCGCCGCCGTTCCTTCACTGTCGCTGGGTCAAAATCCTGGAACTCCCTTCCTAACAGCACTGTGGGTGTACCGACCCCACATGGACTGCAGTGGTTCAAGAAGGCAGCTCACCACCACCTTCTCAAGGGCAATTCGGGATGGGCAATAAATGCTGGCCCCAGCCAGCGACGCCCACATCCCATGAATGAATAAAAAACGGAATTCCCTCATCCATGGAACCATTCTCGCAAATCTTTCCTGCACCCTCTCGAATGCATTCACATCCATCCTGAAGTGTGGTGCCCAGAATTGGAGACGATACTCCAGTAGAGGCCAAACAAGTGTTTTATTACAGGTTCATCATCACTTCTTTGCTTTTGTCCTCTATGCCCCTATTGATAAAGCCCAGGATGCTATATGCCTTTTTAACTGCTTTCTCAACCTGCCCTGCCACCTTCAACGATTTGTACACATTTATTGCCAGGTCCCTCTGCTCCTGCACCCCTTTTAGAACTGCATCCTTTATCATGTATTGCCTTTCCTCATTCTTCCTACCAAAGTGCATCACTTTACAATTCTCTGCAATAAATTCCACTTGTCCACCCATTCCACCAGGCTTTGTCCTCTTGTAGTTTATCGCGATCCTCTTCACAGTTCACTATACTTCCAGGTTTTGTGTCTCCTGCAAATATTGAAATTGTGCCCTACACACCCAAGTCTAGGTCATTAATATCGATCAAGAAAAGCAGTGGTCCTAATAACGACCCTGGGGAACGCCACTGTATACCTTCCTCCAGTCCGATAAACAACCGTTCACCACTACTCTCTATTTCCTGTCACGCAGCCGATTTCACATCCATGCAACCACTGTTCACTTTATTCCATGGGCTTCAACTTTGCTGACAAGCCTGTTATGTGGTACTTTATCAAACGCCTTTTGGAAGTCCATATACATCACATCAACCGCATTACCCTCACCAACCCTCTCTGTTATCACATTAAAGAACTCAAGCAAGTTAGCTAAACACAATTTGCCCTGAACAAATCTGTGCTGGCTTTTCGTAATTAATCCACGTTTCTCCAAGTGACTATTAATTTTGTTCCAGATTATGATTTCCAAAATCTTTCCCACAACCGAGGTTAAACTGATTGCTCTGTAGTTGCTTGTCTTGTGAACAAGGGTGTAATATTTACAATTCTCCAGTTCTCTGGCACCACCCCTGTATCCAAGGAGGATTGGAAGATTACGACCAGTGCCTCTGCAATTTCCGCCCTAACTTCCCTCAGTATCCTCAGATGCATCTGGCCTGGTCCTGGATCAATACATTTCCCATCACAACTATTCACTATGTAAAAAACAAAGGTTTCCACATCTCACCTCTGCTTCTTCTGACAATCACCTTCAAACTGTGCCCTCGGGTTACCGAACCCCCCCTGCCACTGCAAACAGTTGCTCCATATTGACTCAATTAAAACCCTTCATGATTTTGAACACCTCAATCAAATCTCCCCTTCACGTTCTCCACTCTAAGGAGAATAACTGCGGCTCTCCTGTCTATCCACAAAACTGGAATCCCTCATTCCTGGTCCCATTCTAAGAACTCTGCCCTGCACCCTCGCCAAGGCTTCCAAATCCTTCCTACAGTGTGGCGTCCAGAGGCGATAATAATACGCAGTTTTGTCTCTCCACGTGGGATAGTGGTAGTGCGAGGGGTGTGCAGCATGGGGGCCGAGCGGCATGGGAGGTATGGAATGGGGCATAGAAAGAAGAGGTGGGACAGGGATAATATAAGAAGGGCGAAAGGAATGGGATGGGTATGGCATGAAAGGCTTGGCACTGGAAGGATGGAATGGCATGGGATGGGAAATCAGGGCAGTAGTTTTACAATGAAGATACTAATTTCACCGCAAAATGTTTTGTGGGTCTCTGCCAGTTACTCATAATACTCCAGCGTTTTATTAAGGCCCTCCGCCCAAGTTCCTTGCTGCATAACCAGATGCCGAGGATCCTTTATGCTTTTTATAAAAAAGCCTTCTCGACGTGCCCTGACACCTTCAAAGATTTGTGCGCACACTGCCCAGGTCTCCCTGTTCCTGCACTCACTGTAAAACGGTACCATTTAGTTCCTAACACCTCTCCTTGTTCTTCCGATCAAAATGCATCATTTTGCACTGCAGTTGGTAAGACTTCACAATAGATTATTAGCAAAACTAAAAGAGCAAAGATTTGGAAGTAACCTTATGATGTGGGCTGATGACTGTTTGCTAGGCAGGAGACAGAGAGTAGGGACACACGGAATACAGACTGATTAGCAGGATTGTGACAGGCGACGTTCCCCAGGGATCGGGACTGGGATCACAGCCCGGCTTTTCGCCGTATATATCAATGAGTCAGATGAAGGAATAGTGAGTTCCAGATTGAAGTCTGTAGCTGACATCAACTTGGGAGGCACAGCAGGTAGCAGACAGAAGCAGGCATTTACAAAGGGACATAAAAGATTAAATGAGTGGACAAAACTGCGGTAGATGGAGCGCAAATGTGGAAAAGTGAGGGGACCCAAGAATCACCCAGTGGAATATTTTCGGAATGGTGACAGATGAGGATCTGTGGAGGCAGAAAAGGGATCTGGGTGATCATGTACACAAATCTCGAAAAGCTAGTAGGCGGGTAGAAAATATAATTAAAAGGGCCAATGGAATGTTGGCCTTTTATCACAAAGGGGCTGGAATATAGCATCAGCTGGGGCTCAGTGTGAGCAGTAACGCTTGCCTCCGAGTCAGAAGGTTCTGCTTCAAGTCCCACTCCAGGACTCATGCACAGAAATCAAGGCTGACACTCCAGTGCAGTACTGAGGGAGCGCCGCACTGTCGGAGGGTCAGTACTGAGGGAGCGCCGCACTGTCGGAGGGTCAGTACTGAGGGAGTGCCGCACTGTCGGAGGGTCAGTACTGAGGGAGCGCCGCACTGTCGGAGGGTCAGTACTGAGGGAGCGCCGCACTGTCGGAGGGTCAGTACTGAGGGAGCGCCGCACTGTCGGAGGGTCAGTACTGAGGGAGCGCCGCACTGTCGGAGGGTCAGTACTGAGGGAGCGCCGCACTGTCGGAGGGTCAGTACTGAGGGAGCGCCGCACTGTCGGAGGGTCAGTACTGAGGGAGCGCCGCACTGTCGGAGGGTCAGTACTGAGGCAGCGCCGCACTGAGGGTCAGTACTGAGGGAGTGCCGCACTATTGGAGGGTCAGTACTGAGGGAGTGCCGCACTATTGGAGGGTCAGTACTGAGGGAGTGCCGCACTATTGGAGGGTCAGTACTGAGGGAGTGCCGCACTATTGGAGGGTCAGTACTGAGGGAGTGCCGCACTATTGGAGGGTCAGTACTGAGGGAGCGCCGCACTATTGGAGGGTCAGTACTGAGGGAACACTGCACTATTGAAGGGGCAGTACTGAGGGAGTGCCGCACTATTGGAGGGTCAGTACTGAGGGAGTGCCGCACTATTGGAGGGTCAGTACTGAGGGAGCACTGCACTATTGAAGGGGCAGTACTGAGGGAGTGCCGCACTATTGGAGGGTCAGTACTGAGGGAGTGCCGCACTATTGGAGGGTCAGTACTGAGGGAGTGCCGCACTATTGGAGGGTCAGTACTGAGGGAGTGCCGCACTATTGGAGGGTCAGTACTGAGGGAACACTGCACTACTGAAGGGGCAGTACTGAGTGAGTGCTGCACTGTCACAGGTGCCGTCTTTCAAATGAAACGTTAAACAGATGCCCCATCTGCCCTCTCACTTGGATGTAAAAGATTTTATGGCACTATCTCAAAGAAGAACAGGGAAGTTCACCCAGCTGTCCTGGCAAATATTTATATCTCAATCAACATCACAAAAACAGATGATTTGATCATTACCATATTCCTGCTCGTGGGATCTTGCTGTGTGTTTGGCTGCTGTGTTTCCTGCCTTACAAGTGACGACACTTCAAAAAAAAACTTCTTCGTTGGCTGAAGGGCCCGATATAAAAGTGCGTTTGTCTTTCATGTACACCGAGGTGGGAGATGTATTTCAGTTACACACAGCCTTAGTCAGACCCCATCTGGAGTTGAGGTAAAGGCCAGCCATGAACTTAAACAGAAAACCTTCTCACTGCCCATGGCCTAAAACACTCCTTCCAGGCGAAACAGTGATTTACATGTACTTCTATCAATTTAGTATATTCAGTGAAAGAAAAAAGGAAACTAGGAAATTGGGAATTAGGGTGATGGTCGAGGGTTGTTTTTGCGAGTGGAAGCCTGTGACCAGTGGTGTTACGCAGGGATTGGTGCTGGGACCCTTGCTGTTTTTAGTGTACATTAGTGATTTAGATGTGAATATAGGAGGTATGATCAGTAAGTTCACAGATGACATGAAAATTGGTGATGTCGCATATAGTGAGGAGGAAAGCCTTAGATTACAGGACGATATAGATGGGCTGGTAAGATGGGCAGAGCTGTGGCAAATGGAATTTAATCCTGAGAAGTGTGAGGTGATGCATTTTGGGAGGACTAACAAGGCAAGGGAATATACAATGGATGGTAGGACCCTAGGAAGTACAGAGGGACCTTGGTGTACTTGTCCATAGATCACTGAAGGCAGCAGCACAGGTCGATAAGGTGGTTAGGAAGGCATATGGGATACTTGCCTTTATTAGCCGAGGCATAGAATATAAGAGCAGGGAGGTTATGATGGAGCTGTATAAAACACTAGTTAGGCCACAGCTGGAGTACTGTGTACAGTTCTGGTCACCACACGATAGGAAGGATGTGATTGCACTGGAGAGGGTGCAGAGGGGATTCACCAGGATGTTGCCTGGACTGGAGCATTTCAGCTATGAAGAGAGACTGGATAGGCTGGGGTTGTTTTCCTTAGTGTGGAGAAGCCTGAGGGGGGAACCTGATTGAGGTATACAAAATTACGAGGGGCATAGATAGGGTAGATAGGAAGAGACTTTTTCTCCTTAGCGGAGGGCTCAATAACCAGGGGGCATGGATGTAAGGTAAGGAGCGGGAGGTTTAGAGGGGAGTTGAGGAAAGATCTTTTCACCCAGAGGGTGGTTAGAATCTGAAACAAACTGCCTGAAGGGGTGGGAGAGGAAGGAATCCTCACAACATTTAAGAAGTATTTAGATGAGCACTTGAAACACCATAGCATACAAGGCTACGGGCCAGGTGTGGGAAAATGGGATTAGATTGGATGGGTGCTTGATGGTCAGCGCAGACGCGTCGGGCCGAAGGGCCTGTTTCTGTGCTGTAAAACTCTATGACTCAAAGAGAGGGCATGAAAGAATATTGACAAGTAAAATCAAGGAGAACCCAAAGATGTTTTATCAATACATTAAGAGTAAGAGGACAACTAAGAAAAGAGCAGGGCCTATAAAAGACAAAAAAGGTAACCTATGTGCAAGGGCGGAAGGTGTGGTCTGGTTCTTAATGAATACCGTGCGCCTGTCTTCACAAAAGTGGGGACGATGCAGACATTATAGTTAAGGAGGAGGAGTGTGAAGTATTGGATGTGATAAACATAAGGAGACAGGAAATATTAGGGGGGCTAGCATCCTTGAAAGTGGAAAAATCACCAGTGCCGAATGAAATGCACCCCAGGCTGTTAAAAGGCAGGGAGGAAACAGTGGAAGGTCTGACCATTATTTTCCTGGATATAGGTGCGGTGCAGGAGGATTGGAAAACTGCTAACATTGTACCTTTGTTTAAAAAGGGAGTGAAGGATAGACTGAATAATTACAGGCCAGTCAGTCTAACCTCAGTCGGGCAAATTATTAGAATCAATCCTGAGAGACAGGATAAACCATCAATTAGAAGGGTACGGATTAATCAAAGACAGTCAGCATGGATCTGTTAAGGGAAGATCGTGTCTGACTAACTTGATTGAATTTTTTGAAGCAGTAACAAGGAGGATTGCAGTTGATGTGGTCTACATGGATTTTAGCAAGGCTTTTGACAAGATCCCACATGGCAGACCGGTGAAAAAAATAAAATCCCATGGGATCCAGGGAAATGCAGCAAGGTGGATACAAAATTGGCTCAGTGGCAGGAAACAAAGGATAATTGTTGACGGGTGTTTTAGCGACTGCAGGGCTGTTTCCAGTGATGTTCCACAGGGCTCCGTACAGGGCCCCCTGCTTTTTGTTGTATATGTTAACAATTTGGACGTAGATATAGGGGGAATGATCAAGAAGTTTGCAGACGACACAAAGATTGACCATGTGGTACATAGCGAGGAGGATAACTGAAGATTACAGGAAGATATTGATGGTCTGGTCAGATGGGCAGAAAAGTGGCAAATGGAATTCAACCCGGAGAAGTGTGAGGTGATGAATTTGGGAAGGTCAAACAAGGCAAAGGAATACACGATTAATGGGAGGATACTAAGAGGAAGTGAGTGACCTTGGAGTGAATGTCCACAGATCTCTGAAGGTAGGAGGACAAGTCAATAAGGTGGTTAAGAAGGCATATGGAATCCTTTCCTTTATTAGCTGAGGTATAGAATATAAGAGCAGGGAGGTTATGCTGGAACTGTATAACTCATTGGTTAGGCCACAATTTGAGTACTGTGTGCAGTTCTGGTCACCTCATTACAGAAAGGATGTAATTGCACTAGAGAGGGTACAGAGGAGATTTACGAGGATGTTGCCAGGACTGGAAAATTGCAGCTATGAGGAAAGATTGGATAGGCTGGGGCTGTTCTCCTTGGAATAGAGAAGAACAGGAAGATCTAATTTAGATGTACAAAATTGTGAGAGGCCTGGGTAGAGTGGATAGGAAGGGCCGATTCACCTTAGCAGAGAGCTCAGTGACTAGGAAGCATAGATTTAAAGTGATTGGTAGAAAAATTAGAGGGGAGAGGAGGAAATATTTTTTCACCCAGAGGGTGATCAGGTCTGGAACTCACTGCCTGAAAGGGTGGTCGAGCCGGAAGCCCTCAACTCATTTAAAAAGTGCCTGGATGTGCACCCGACGTGCTGTAACCTGCAGGGCTACATACCAAATGCTGGGAAGTGGGATTAGGCTGGGAGGCCCGTTTGTTTGGCTGGTGCAGACACGATGGGCCAAGTGGCCTCTTGCTGTGCCGTAAACGTTCTATGATTCTATATTGTATTTGCTGCTCACAATGCAGTCTCCTCTGCATCTGGGAAACTAAATGCAGAACGGGTGACCGCTTTGCACAACGCCTCAGTTCATTTTCCAAACGTGACTGTGATCACTGAATCCCCCACTATTAACATCCTGGGGGGTTCCCATTGACCAGAAACTGAACTGCAGTAGCCACATAAATGCTGTGGCTACAAGAGCAGGTCAGAGGCTGGGAATCCTGCAGCGAGTAACTCATCTCCTGACTCCCCAAAGCCTGTCCACCATCAACAAGGCACAAGTCAGGAGTGTGATGGAATACTCTCCACTTGCCTGGATGGGTGCAGCTCCAACAACACTCAAGAAGCTCGACACCATCCAGGACAAAGCAGCCCACTTGACTGGCACCCCATCTACAAACATTCACTCCCTCCACCACCGACGCACAGTGGCAGCAGTGTGTACCATCTACAAGATGCACTGCAGCAACGCACCAAGGCTCCTTAGACAGCACCTTCCAAACCTGCGACCTCTACCACCTGGAAGGACAAAGGCAGAAAATGCACGGGGACACCCCCACCTCCAAGTTCCCCTCCAAGCCACACACCATCCTGACTTGGAACTACATCACGGTTCCTTCACTGTCACTGGGTCAAAATCCTGGAACTCCCTTCCTAACAGCACTGTGGGTGTACCGACCCCACATGGACTGCAGTGGTTCAAGAAGGAACAGTTAGGGATGGGCAATAAACGCTGGCCCTCGCCCGCATCCCATGAATGAATTTTAAAAACCCCAAGCTTCCAGGTGTCTGTATTTCAATTCTCCACCTTGCTCCCACTCTGACCTCAGCCTCCTCTACTGTACCGACAAAGCTCAATATAAACTCCAGCAATAGGACCTCCCTTTTCGATGAGGCACTTTGCAGCCTTCCAGACTTAACAATGAGTTCAACTACTTCAGATCTGCTCCCATTCTTGTGTGACTGTTTCTGCATGTCTGCTGCTGGGCACGATTCTATATTTTCCTATTTACACCTCCTCCAGACACATCTTTTGTTTCTAATCTTGTCCAATTACCACCCCCTATTGCCTTAAACCGTCATCTCTTTTGTCATTTCATCTCTCTTCCACCCTCTCATCAACCTCCCCTCCGCCTCCCCCCAAAACTGCACACGGTACTCCAAGTGTGGTCTAACCAAGGTTCTATACAATTGAAGCAAGACTTCACTACTCCTGTACTCAAATCCTCCTGCGATAAAGGCCAACATACCATTAGCCTTCTTAATTGCTTGCTGCACCTGCATGTTAGCTTTCAGTGACTTATTGACGAGGACACCCAGGTCTCTTGGTACATCTACACTTTCTAATCTCTCACCATTTAAGAAATACTCTGCACATCTGTTCCTCCTACAAAAATGGATAACCTCACATTTTTCCACATTATATTCCATCTTCCACGTTCATGCCCATTCACCAAGTCTGTCCAAATCCCCTTGGAGCCGCTGTGCATCTTCCTCACAACAGACATTCCCACCTAGTTTAGTGTCATCCGCGAACTTGGAAATACTACATTTGGTCCCCACATATTGTGAACAGCTGGAGCCCAAGTACTGATCCTTGCGGTACCCCACTAGTCACAGCCTGCCAACGCTAGAATGACCCGCTTATTCCTACTCTCTGCCTGTTAGCCAATCCTTAATCCATGCCAGTATATTTCCGCCTATCCCATGTGCTTTAATTTTGCTAACCAACCTCCTGTGGGGAATCTATCAAAAGCCTTCTGAAAATCCAACTAGAAGACGAAGTGTCCATTTATCACATCCTTTAGAATAGATTTGTGCATTTTTACAACGACTGATGTAAGGCTAAGAGATCTGTAAATCCCTGTTTTCTCTCTCCCTCCCTTCTTAAATAGTGGGATGACATTTGCTACCTTCCAATCTGCAGGAACCGCTCCAGAATCTATCGAATCTTGGAAGATGATCACCAATGCAGCCACTATCTCCATAGCTACCTCTTTCAACACTCCTGGGCACTTATCAACCTTCAGCCCCATTAATTTCTCCAAATACAACCTTCTTACTAATACTAATTTCCTTCAATTCCTCATTTTCAATAATCCCGTGGATCTCTAATTCTGGGAGATTTCTTGTATCTCCCTCAGTGAAGACAGACACAAAGTACTCATTTAGCTTCTCTGCCATCTCTCTATACCCCACTATAAATTCTCCTGACTCTGCCTGTAATGGATCTACATTTGTCTTAGCCAAACGTTTCCTTTTTACGTCCCTCTCCAAGCTTTTACAGTTCGTTTTTGTGTTTTTTCCTTGCTTACGTTCATATTCTATTCTCCCTTTCTTTATCAGTTTCTTGGTCCTCCTTTGCTGTATTCTAAAATCCTCCCAATCCTCAGGTTTACTATTTCCAGCAACTTTCTAGGCCTTTTCTTTTAATCTTATACAATCCTTAACTTCCTTTGTTATCCACGATTGACTGCTTTTACTTTTGGGGTTTTTGTGCCTTGAAGGAATGTATACTTGCTGTAAACTATGTAATATTTCTTTCAAGACTATCCATTGCCTAGGTACTGTCATTCTTTTTCATGTATTTTCTCAATCCACCTCAGCCAATTTGCACCTCATACCTTCATAATTTCCTTGGTTCAAATTTACACCCTGGCTTCAGATTGAATTATCCTCACTTGAAAACATAATGTAAAATTAGATCATATTATGGTCACTCTTTCCTAAAGGTTCTTTTACATCAAGATTATTAATTAGCTCTTTCTCACTACATGATACTAGATCAAAAACAGTCTGTTCTTCTCGTCGGTTCCTCAACATACTGCTCTAGAAAACCATCCCTAACACACTCCATAAACTTGTTCTCCACAGCATTAGTGCTCATTAGGTTTATCCAGTCTATATGCAGATTGAAGCCACCCATGATTACCCATGCTACATGCTTCTTTAATCTCCTGATTAATACCATGCCTCATACTACTACTACTGTTTCGCGGCCTATAAACAACTCCCACCAACGTTTGCTGCCCCCTGATGTGAAGTCATTGAAGAGAGTGCAGAAAAGATTCACAAGAATGGTTCCAGAGATAAGGAACTTCAGTTATAAAGGTAGATTGGAGAAGGTGGGACTGTTTTCCTTGAAGAGAAGGCTGAGAGGTGATTTGATAGAGATATTCAAAATCATGAGGGGTCTGGACAGAGTAGATAGGGAGAAACTGCTCCCACTCGTGAAAGGATCGAGAACGAGAGGGCACAGATTTAAAGTAATTGGTAAAGGAAGCAAAAGAGACCATGAGGAAAAACTTTTTCACACAGCGAGTGGTTAAGGTCTGAAATGCGCTGCCTGACAGTGTGGTGGAAGCAGGTTCGACTGAAGGAAATTTGACTGTTATCTGAAAAGGAAGAATGTGCAGGGTTACAGGGAGAAGGCGGGGGAATAGCACCAGGAGAATTGCTCATTTGGCAAGCCGGTGCAGAGACAATGGGCTGAATGGCCTCCTTCTACACTGTAGCAATTCTGTGATTGACCTGAAACTTTAACTGTTTCTCTCTCCACAGATGCTGCCAAACCCGAGTACTTCCACCATATTCCGTCTTTATTTCAGATTTCCAGCACCCGCACTATTTGTTTTTCTATCACTAGCTCATTGGCAGAACAAGCATGAGGGGCTGAATGGCCTCTCGTTTCCCCTGCTTTGCAAACAGCTCTTTGATCCATGTACCTGACGGACAGCCGAGCTCCCTGATACCAACTCAACGGATGAACATAGGAACGTAAGAAATAGGGGCAGGAGTAGACCATTCAGCCCCTCGAGCCTGTTCTGCCATTCAACTCGATCACAGCTGATCTTCTATCTCACCGCCATTTTCCTGCACTATCCCCATGTGTCTTTAATATCTGGAAAATCGATCTTTGTCGTGAACATACTCAATAACTGAGCCTGCACTACCTCTGGGGAAGAGAATTCCAAAGATTCGCCAACCTCTGAGTGAAGAAATTCCTCCTCATCTCAGTCCTAAATGGCCGATCTCTTATTCTGAGACTGGGTCCCCTGGTTCTCGACCCCACAGCCGGGGGAAACATCCTTCCTGCATCTACCCTATCGAGCTCTGGAAGAAATTTGTACGCTTCAATGAGATCACCTCTCATTCTAAACTCTGGAGGATATCGGCCCAGTCTCCTCAATCTCTCCTCATCTGACAATGCTGCCATCCCAGGAATCAGTCTGGTGAACCTTCGAGAGGATACAACGCCTCTGCAGATTTATAACACGATTAACGGCAAATAAATGATCTTTCCTTTGAACTGGGCATTTTACCTGTGACAGGGAGGCAGACACCTGTCTGAACACACCATCCGAGTAACCCTGGGGCTTGAGGGGGTGACACACGGCTCTGTCCAAACACCAAACAGGACTGGCAGTCTGCAAGGAGTTTCGCCAACCCCAGACAGCCCACGTGCGGACACTGAGAGAACAAGAGGCCGTCAGTGACTGGGACTCTATACACACACACACACACACTCTGCTACCCACTCCCCCCCGACCCGTCTCCCATGCAAATCCCCGCGCACACCCAGACAGTTCACCTTGTGGCAGGACTGATAGTGACAGGCTGGGCCCCTCCCTCCCATACACCCTCCCCTCCCCCAGTCACGCTTGACCACCCCCTCCCCTCCCCCGTCACCGCTGATGCCCGCCCCCCCCCCCCCTTCCCCAGACACAGCCACTCCCCTCCCTCCCCCCACCCACCCCCCCCAGTCACGCCCTCACAGAGAGTCCACCCCCACTCCACTCACCTTGCTGTGCTGTTGGTGACTCTGACACCGTGCCTGACACCACACACACTCTGGGTCCTTGCTGCAGGCTTCCTCTGCCCCATAGAGTGAACAGTAATCCAGGTGCACCTTCACCAGAGAGACACAGCGTCAAGATCAGGAGAACAGGCGGTAAGAGCAGCTCAGCGCAACAATCCCGGCTGTCACACGGGCATCACCGCCGCTGACCAGACACCGCCTGACCAGCCGCCCCAGAAAAGATCGTGCCTGATCGGCGGCCGCCCGCCCCCCCCCGCCCGAGGCAGGACCGGGTCCTTCCCACAGGAGTAGGCCTAAGTGACCAAGGGGAGATTTCGTGCTCAGATTCACACTTGCACAGTGGATAGGAATCATTAAGCAGTAAGGTGTCTCTACGGCCTGGATTTCAGTCAAGGCCAAGATGTCAATACAATGATCCACAATAGGGTCTGGGCGGGTCGGCCAGAAACTGAAAACCGTTTCTCCCTCTCTATCAAAACCCTGCAGAATTTTGAACACCTCTATGAAAACGTAGCCTCAGCTTCGCTGCTCTGAGGAGAACACTCCAGCACAGGCCTCAATGGCGTTTTATAAAGGTTTAGCAACTTGCTCGCTTTTGTACTCTATGCCCTGATCAATAAAACCAAGTATTCCAAATGCTTTCGAAACAGCTTTCTCAACGCGTCCTGCCACTTTCAAAGATTTGTTTCTTTGCATCCTGAGGTCTCTTGTTTCTGCAACCCCTTTACACTTCTCAAAATTTCCAACGTTGCGACATTTCAACCATTTCTCTCTCTCGTCTCCCTGACCTTTGCTCGCAGCTTGCTGACTGCCCAGTGCAGATTGTGGTTCCTGGGTAGTGAAATTCCACCAATGAGACAATTAGTACTTACATTTTGGACCAAAACCTGAGACACAAAAATTGGAACCTTGTAGGCCACGAGGTCACCCATAGGTCGGCCACTGTATCCCCCGGCAATCAGCAGGATATTTCCATTCATTACTACAGCAACGTGGGAGTAGCGTCCTCGGAAAGATTTACTCTCCCGCCCTGAGAAAATATAATCAGAAGAAACTTAACCCCAAGTATCTGATGACGAGGCACAATCCATGCTGTACCTGTCCTGGGAGTGTTTGATAGGGACAGTATAGAGCGAGCTTTACTCTGTATCTAACCCCCGTGCTGTACCTGTCCTGGGAGTGTTTGATAGGGACAGTATAGAGCGAGCTTTACTCTGTATCTAACCCCCGTGCTGTACCTGTCCTGGGAGTGTTTGATGGGGACAGTGTAGAGGGAGCTTTACTCTGTATCTAACCCCCGTGCTGTACCTGCCCTGGGAGTGTTTGATGGGGACAGTGTAGAGGGAGCTTTACTCTGTATCTAACCCCCGTGCTGTATCTGTCCTGGGAGTGTTTGATGGGGACAGTGTAGAGGGAGCTTTACTCTGTATCTAACCCCCGTGCTGTACCTGTCCTGGGAGTGTTTGATGGGGACAGTATAGAGCGAGCTTTACTCTGTATCTAACCCCCGTGCTGTACCTGTCCTGGGAGTGTTTGATGGGGAAAGTGCAGAGGGAGCTTTACTCTGTATCTAACCCCCGTGCTGTACCTGTCCTGGGAGTGTTTGAGGGCGACAGTGTAGAGGGAGTTTTACTCTGTATCTAACCCCGTTTTTTTTTGGGGGGGGGGGGGGGGGGACAGTGTAGAGGGAGCGTTACTCTGTATCTAACCTCCCTCTGTACCTGCCCTGGGAGTGTTTGATGGGGGCAGTGTAGAGGGAGCTTTACTCTGTATCTAACCCCGTGCTGCACCTGTCGTGGGAGTGTTTGATGGGGACCGTGTAGAGGGAGCTTTACTCTGTATCCAACCCCATGCTGTACCTGTCCTAGGAGTTTTTGGTGGGGATGGTATACCTGGGCTCGGAGTGTTTGATGGGGATGGTATACCTGGGCTCGGAGTGTTTGATGGGAGAATAGAGGGAGCTTTACTCTGTATCTAACTGCAGCAGAGTGTTTCACAGAGAGGCAGTACAAAACTTGGTGACGGTGGGAATTAGGTACAGAGAAGGATGGAAATGATAAGTAATTTAAGCGAAGGGACAACATAAATATATAATTCGACTGATGAATTAGATTTAAGAGAATTAAATTAAAACTGACCAAGTAGAGGATACCAACATTGAAGGGATCAGAATTGCATTAAATAAGAATCTAGTATACATAAGTAAAAGATAACCAACAAACAGGAATTACATGGATACTAAACAAACATATATCTAACATATATCTAACATAAGAGGCGTAAGTGGTAGACATTTAAATAACAGGAACAGCTCAGACCCACTGTCTGCAATTCCTGGGCTACGTGGGGACCCCAGCAAAAAAATTACCTCTTCCAGATGGGATGCATCCTAGCTTGCTAAGGGAAGTTAAGATGGAAATTGCAGAGGCTCTGGCCAAAATCTTTCAATCCTTCTTCGATATGCAGGTGGCACCAGAGGACTGCAAACGTTGCACCCATTCCAAAAAGGGGAGAAGAATAAACCTGCAAACCTCTGACCTGGAACTATATCGCCGTTCCTTCACTGTCGCTGGGTCAAAATCCTGGAACTCCCTTCCTAACAGCACTGTGGGTGTACCTACCCCACATGGACTGCAGCGGTTCAAGAAGGCAGCTCACCACCACCTTCTCAAGGGCAATTAGGGATGGGCAATAAATGCTGGCCTGGCCAGTGACGGCCACCTCCCCTGAATGAATTTTAAAAAAACTACAGGCCAGTCCGGTAGGCTGAACCTCAGTGGCAGGGAATGTTTTCGGGACAATAATCCGGGACAAAATTAATTGGCACTTGGAAAACAATGGGTTAATAAATGAAAACCAACACTAATTGTTGTTTGAATAACTTGATTGACTTCTTTGATGAACTAACAGAGCCGGTTGATGAGAATAATATGGTTGATATGGATTTAAGAAAAGGCTTCTGACAAAGTCCTAAATGACAGACTGCTCTAAAAAAACAAATCCCATGGGATCAGGGAAATGCCGCAAGGTGGATACAAAATTGGCTCAGTGGCAGAAAACAAAGGGGAATTGTTGACGGGTGTTTTTTTGCGACTGGAGGGCTGTTTCCAGTGGCGTTCCGCAGGGCTCAGTACTGGGTCCCTTGCTCTCTGTGGTATATATTGACGATTTGGACTTAAATGTAGGGACATGATCAAGAAGTTTGCAGACGACACAATGATTGACTGTGTGGCAGACAGCGAGGAGGACAGCTGTGGAAAGACATTGATGGTCTGGTCAGATGGGCAGAAAAGTGGCAAATGGAATTCCACCTGGAGAAGTGGTGGTTAGCACCGCAGCCTCACAGCTCCAGCGACCCGGGTTCAATTCTGGGTACTGCCTGTGCGGAGTTTGCAAGTTCCCCCTGTGACCGCGTGGGTTTCCTCCGGGTGCTCCGGTTTCCTCCCACAGCCAAAGACTTGCAGGTTGACAGGTAAATTGGCCATTACAAATTGCCCCTAGTATAGGTAGGTGGCAGGGGAATTGAGGGAAGGTGGGGATGTGGTAGGAATATGGGATTAATGCAGGATTAGTATAAATGGGTGGTTGATGGTCGGCACAGACTCGGTGGGCCGAAGGGCCTGTTTCAGTGCTGTATCTCTCGATAAAAATAAATAAAAGTGTGAGGTGATGCATTTGGGGAGGTCAAACAAGGCAAAGGAATACATGATTAATGGGAAAATACTGAGAGGTGTAGAGGAAGTGAGGGACCTTGGAGTGAATGTCTACATATTCCTGAAGGTAGCAGGACAGGTTGATAAGGTGGTTAAGAAGGCATATGGAATCCTTTCCTTTATTAGCCGAGGTACAGAATATAAGAGCAGGGAGGTTATGCTGGAACTGAATAACTCATTGGTTTCGGCCACAATTTGAGTACTGTGTGTAGTTCTGGTCACCTCATTACAGAAAGGATGTAATTGCACTAGAGAGGGTACAGAGGAGATTTACGAGGATGTTGCCAGGACTGGAAAAACGCAGCTATGAGGAAAAATTGGATAGGCTGGGGTTGTTCTCCTTGGAACAGAGAAGGCGGAGGGGAAATCTGATTGAAATGTACAAAATGTTGAGGGGCCGGGATAGAGTGGAGGTGAAGGGCCTATTCACCTCAGCAGAGAGGTCAGTGACGAGGGGGCATAGATTTAAAATGATTGGTAGAAATATTAGAGAGGAGACGAGGAAAAACGTGTTCAGCCAGACGGTGGTTGGGGGTCTGGAACTCACTGCCGGAAAGGGTAGTTGAGGCAGAAACCCTGAAGTCATTCAAAAAGAATCCCGACATGCACCTCAAGAGCTGTGATCTGCAGGGCGACAGACCAAATACTGGAAGGTGGGATTAGAATAGGTGGATCGTTTTTCGGCTGGCACAGACACGATGGGCCAAGTGGCCTCTTTCTGTGCCTTAAACTTTCTATGATTCTATATGCACATGGACTTCCAAAAGATGTTTGTTAAAGTGCCACATAATAGGCTTGCCAGCAAAGTTGAAGCCCATGGAATAAAAGAGGCAAAGGCAGCGTGCGTGCAAAGTTGGCTGTGTGACAGGAAGCAGAGAGTAGCTGTGAACTATTGTTTTACTGTCTGGAGGAAGGTATACACTGGTGTTCTCCAGGGGTCAGGATTAGAACCACTGATTTTCTTGATATATATTAATGACCGAGATTTGGGTGTGCAGGGCACAAATTTAAAATTTGCAAATGACACAAAACTGCAAAGTATTATGAACTGCAAAGCGGATAGTGACGGACTTCAAAAGGACACGGACAGCCTGGTGCAATGGGTGGACAAGTGGCAGATTACATTTAACGCAGAGAAGTACAAAGTGATATATTTTGGCAGGAATAATGAGGAGGGGCAATCCAACATAAAGGGGGTGCAGGAACAGAGACCTGGGGGTATATGAGCACAAATGGTTGAAGGGTCTTTTTGATGTATATTAGTGACCTGAACCTGGGTATACAGGGCATAATTTCAAACTTTGCAGATGACACGAAACTTGGAAATATATAAAACAATGAGGTGAGTAACAGACTTCAAGGAAACACAGACAGACTGAGAAAACGCACAGAGACAATGGCAGATGAAATTTAATGTAATGAAGTGCATTTTGGTCAGAAAAATGAGGACAGGCAACATGGACTAAATTATACAATTTTCAGGGGATGCAGGGAGAGAGAGACATGGGGTTCTATTGTAAAGAAATCTTTGAAAGTGGCAGTACAAGTTGTGAACGCTATTAAGAAAGCATAGGGACATAGGAGGTGTAGGCCATTCAGCCCATCGGGCCTGCTCCGCCATTCAATACCATCATGGCTGATCATCCACTTCAATGCCTTTTTCCCCACACTATCCCCATATCCCTTTCTGTCATTGGTATTTAGAAATCTGTCAATCAGTGCTTTAAACATACTCAATGGCTGAGCTTCCACAGCCCTCTGGGATAGAGAATCTCCAACCAGGGGAAACATCGTACCTGCACTGACCCTGTCTATCCCTTTAAGTATTTTGTAGGTTTCAATGAGATCACCTCTCATTCTTTGAAACTCTGGAGAATACAGGCCCAGTTTCCCCAATCTCTCTTCATAGGACAGTCCCGCCATCCCAGGAACAAGTCTGGTGAACCTTCATTGCACTCCCTCTATAGCAATAATATCCTTCCTAAGATAAGGGGACCAAAACTGCACACAGTACTCCAGGTGCGGTCTAACCAAGGTTCTATACAATTGAAGCAAGACTTCACTACTCCTGTACTCAAATCCTCTTGCGATAAAGGCCAACATACCATTAGCCTTCTTAATTGCTTGCTGCACCTGCATGTTAGCTTTCAGTGACTTATTGACGAGGACACCCAGGTCCCTTTGTACATCTACACTTTCTAATCTCTTACCATTTAAGAAATACTCTGCACATCTGTTCCTCCTACAAAAATGGATCACCTCACATTTCTCCACATTATATTCCATCTGGCATGTTCTTGCCCACTCACTAAGTCTGTCCAAATCCCCTTGAAGCTGCTTTGCATCTTCCTCACAACACACATTCCCAACTAGTTTTGTGTCATCTGCGAACTTGGAAACATCACATTTGGTCCCCACATCCAAATCATTGATATATATTGTGAACAGCTGGGGCCCAAGCACTGATCCCTGCAGAACCCCACTCGTGACAGCCTGCCAACGCGAGAATGACCCGTTTATTCCTACTCTAGGTTTTCTGCCTGTTAACCGATCCTTAATCCACGCCAGTATATTTCCGCCTATCCGATGTGCTTTCATTTTGCTAACCAACCTCCTGTGGGGGACTTTGTCAAAGGCCTTCTGAAAATCCAAGTATACCACATCCACCAACTCATCAATTCTGTTAATAACATCCTCAAACAACACTTTCGTCAAACATAAATCCATGTTGACTCTGCCCAAACAGTTCATTATTACCCGAGTGTCCAAGCATAAGAGATCCTTGACTTTATTAAGAGGTATAATGTAGTAAATGTAGGAAGCTTTGCTCAACCTTTATGTAACACTGATTAGGCCATATGGAGAGCTGTATATCCAAGTCGGCCGTTGAAGTAAATATTGGTGACATAGAAGGTATCAAAGGCAGCATTGTTAGAAAGAGACATTGACAGATGAAGCAAACAGCCCCTGCGGTCGAGGGATTTGTAATGGGAGATCATCCGTTTTGAACAATGAAGGTACAGATCCCAGTCGTTTTTCAATGTTGGAAAGCTAGGAAGAGTGGACACTCAAAGAGATTGAGGGTCCGTGTACACAGATCACGCAAATGGAGCAGGCAGGTGCAAAAAAACTAATTAAAAAGGCTAAGGGAATGTTAGTCTTCATAGCTGGTGGGTTAGAACATAAAGGGAAGTTTTTGCGACAGCTGTGTACAGTTCTGGGCACCGCACCTTAGAAGGGGTATCTTGGCCATGGATGGAGTGCAGTGCAGGTTCACTTGAATAATAACCAGGGCTCCAAGATTATGTGGAGAGGTGACATAAACTATGCTTGCACTCCCGGAAGAGAGCAGGTTGAGGGGTGATTTCACAGTGTCACAGAAAGTCAGCCCATTGTGCGTGTGCTGGCTCACAAAGCATCCAACTCGTCTCACTTCCCTGCTCTTTCCCGACAAATATTTTCCCGTCAAGTATTTCTCAGGATTTGGAAAGGAATTGATAGAGAGAATTTTTCCCCCTCACTGGCTGGGGAGCCCAGGACAAAGTGACATAACCTCAAAACTAGAATCAGGCTATTCAGCGGAGAGGTTAAGCAACACGTGTTGGGCCACAAAAAGCTGTCGGGGCTCAAGTAATAATTTTAAATAGGAGATTGATGAGATTTGCACTCGAGAAGGGGATAAAAGGATTCGGAGCTCGGATACAGATCTCACTGAATGGCAGAACAGGCTCGAGGGGCTGAATGGCCTCTTCCCGCTCAGACCTTCCTCCATTTTTGGAAGATGCCAGGACCAGCTGAGAAGGCGGCTGGAAAAGGCATCCTTGAATTTATCAATAGAGGTCGAGAGTACAAAAGCAAGGAAATTATGTTGAACCGTTGTGAAACACTGGTGAGGTCCCAGATGGCTATTGTGGCCCAGTACTGGGAACCATACTTTAGGAAGGATGTCAAGGCCCGAGAGAGGGCGCAGAGGAGATTTATTAAAATGGTACGAGGATGAAAGACTTCAGTTAAGGCAGCACAGTGGTGCAGTGGGGGGCGGCACAATGAACAAACAAAGAACAAAGAACAGTACAGCACAGGAACAGGCCATTCGGCCCTCCAAGCCTGCGCCGATCTTGATGCCTGCCTAAACTAACACCTTCTGCACTTCCGGGGCCCATATCCCTCTATTCCCATCCTATTCATATATTTGTCAAGGTGTCTCTTAAACGTCGCTATCGTATTTGCTTCCACCACCTCCCCTGGCAGCAAGTTCCAGGCACTCACCACCCTCTGTGTAAAAAAACTTGCCTCGCACATCCCCTCTAAACTTTGCCCCCCTCACCTTAAACCTATGTCCCCTAGTAACTGACTCTTCCACCCTGGGAAAAAGCTTCTGACTATCCACTCTGTCCATGCCGCTGATAACTCTGTAAACCTCTATCATGTCGTCCCTCCACCTCCGTCGTTCCAGTGAAAACAATCCGAGTTTTTCCAACCTCTCCTCATCGCTAATGCCCTCCAGACCAGGCAACATCCTGGTAAACCTCCTCTGTACCCTCTCCAAAGCCTCCACGTCCTTCTGGTAGTGTGGCGGCCAGAATTGCACGCAATATTCTAAGTGTGGCCTAACTAAGGTTCTGTCCAGCTGCAACATGACTTGCCAATTTTTATACTCTATGCCCCGACCGATGAAGGCAAGCATGCCGTATGCCTTCTTGATTACCTTATCCACCTGCGTTGCCACTTTCAGTGACCTGTGGACCTGTACGCCCAGATCTCTCTGCCTGTCAATACTCCCAAGGGTTCTGCCATTTACTGTATACTTCCCACCTGCATTAGACATTCCAAAATGCATTACCTCACATTTGTCCGGATTAAACTCCATCTGCCATTTCTCCATCCAAGTGTCCAACCGATCTATATCCTGCTGTATCCTCTGACAATCCTCATCATTATCCGCAACTCCACCAACCTTTGTGTCGTCCGCAAACTTACTAATCAGACCAGCTACATTTTCCTCCAGATCATTTATATATACTACAAACAGCAAAGGTCCCAGCACTGATCCCTGCGGAACACCACTAGTCACATCCCTCCATTCAGAAAAACACCCATCCACTGTTGCCCTCTGTCTTCTGTGACTGAGCCAGTTCTGTATCCATCTTGCCAGCTCACCTCTGATCCCGTGTGACTTCACCTTTTGCACCAGTCTGCCATGCGGGACCTTGTCAAAGGCTTTACTAAAGTCCATATAGACAACATCCACTGCCCTTCCCTCATCAATCATCTTCGTCACTTCCTCAAAAAACTCAATCAAATTAGTAAGACATGACCTCCCCTTCACAAAACCATGCTGCCTCTCGCTAATAAGTTTGTTTGTTTCCAAATGGGAGTAAATCCTGTCCCGAAGAATCCTCTCTAATAGTTTCCCTACCACTGACGTAAGGCTCACCGGCCTATAATTTCCTGGATTATCCTTACCACCCTTCTTAAACAAAGGAACAACATTGGCTATTCTCCAGTTCTCTGGGACCTCACCTGTAGCCAATGAGGATGCAAAGATTTCTGTCAAGGCCCCAGCAATTTCTTCCCTTGCCTCACTCAGTATTCTAGGGTAGATCCCATCAGGCCCTGGGGACTTATCTACCTTAATGCTTTGCAAGACACCCAACACCTCCTCCTTTTTGATAATGAGATGACTGAGACTATCTGCACTCCCTTCCCTAGACTCATCATCCACCAAGTCCTTCTCCTTGGTGAATACTGATGCAAAGTACTCATTTAGCACCACGCCCATTTCCTCTGGCTCCACACATAGATTCCCATCTCTGTCCTTGAGTAGGCCAACCCTTTCCCTGGTTACCCTCTTGCTCTTTATATATGTATAAAAAGCCATGGGATTTTCCTGAATCCTGTTTGCCAATGACTTTTCATGACCCCTTTTAGCCCTCCTGACTCCTTGCTTAAGTTCCTTCCAACTGTCTTTATATTCCTCAAGTGTTTCATCTGTTCCTAGCCTTCCAGCCCTTACAAATGCTTCCTTTTTCTTTTTGACTCGGCTCACAATATCCCGTGTTATCCAAGCTTCCCGAAACTTGCCAAACTTGTCTTTCTTCTTCACAGGAACATGCTGGTCCTGGATTCTAATCAGCTGACGTTTGAAAGACTCCCACATGTCAGATGTTGATTTACCCTCAAACAGCCGCCCCCAATCTAAATTCTTCAGTTCCTGCCTAATATTGTTAGAATTAGCCTTCCCCCAATTTAGCACCTTCACCCGAGGACTACTCTTATCATTATCCACAAGTACCTTAAAACTTATGGAATTATGGTCACTGCTCCCGAAATGCTCCCCCACTGAAACTTCGACCACCTGGCCGGGCTCATTCCCCAATACCAGGTCCAGTACGGCCCCATCCCTAGTTGGACTTTCTACGTATTGTTTCAAGAAGCCCTCCTGGATGCTCCTCACAAATTCTGCCCCATCCAAGCCCCTAGCACTAAGTTAGTCCCAGTCAATATTGGGGAAGTTAAAATCACCCACCACGACAACCCTGTTACCTTTACATCTTTCCAAAATCTGTCTACATAGCTGCTCCTCTACCTCCCGCTGGCTGTTGGGAGGCCTGTAGTAAACCCCCAACATCGTGACTGCACCCTTCCTATTCCTGAGCTCCACCCATATTGCCTCGCTGCATGACCCCTCTGAAGTGTCCTCCCGCAGTACAGCTGTGATATTCTCCTTCACCAGTAATGCAACTCCCCCATCCCCTTTTACATCCCCCTCTATCCCGCCTGAAGCTTCTAAAGCCTGGAAATGGTTCGCAACGCAGCCTCACAGCTCCAGCGACCCGGGTTCGATTCTGGGTACCGCCTGTGCGGAGTTTGCACGTTCTCCCTGTGACCGTGTGGGTTTTCGCCGGGTGCTTCGGTTTCCTCCCACAGTCAAAGACTTGCAGGTGATCGGTAAATTGGCCATTGTAAATTGCCTCTAGTGTAGGTAGGTGGTAGGGAATATGGGATTACTGTCAGGTTGGTATAAATGGGTGGTTGTTGGTCGGCACAGACTCGGTGGGCCGAAAGGCCTGTTTCAGTGCTGTATCTCGAAATAAAATAAATAAAATAAAATATAATTAAGTGGAGAGACGCTATTCTCGAAGTGGAGAAGAAATCTGACAGAGGCGTCCAAAATCATGAGGGTTTTTGATCCAGTAAATATGGAGAGACTACGTCCAGTGGCAGGAGGGAAACGCAGATTTAAGGTGACTGGCAGAACGAGAGATGACACAAGGAAACTTGTTTTTTCATATAAACGTCGTTGACTTACAATCTGGAATGCACTGCCTAAAGAGGAGGAGATTCTATAGTAATCTTTGACAGGCAATGGAATAAATACCTGAAGGGTAACAACTGCAGGATACGAGGAACGTGCGGGAGAGGGGGACTAATTGGGGAGCTCTCGCAAAGATCTGGCACAAGCATGATGGGCTGAACGGCCCCCTTCTCTGTGTGATATCGAGATCATACTACAGAATCATTACAGCACAGGAGGTGGCCAGTCGTGTCTGCACTGGCTCTCCGAAGGAGCAACCGGCCCAAAGTCTCCCCACAGCCCAGCACCTTCTTCCTTTTCAATAACAATCTAATTTCCTCTTCAACCTGCCTCCACCACACTCTCAGGGACTGCATTCCACATCCTAAACCACTCGATACGTGAGGAGGTTTTACTGTTGTCAATTGCCTTAAATCCGTGCCCTCTCTCTCTCTCGATCCTTCCGCTGACGGCAACAGTTTCTCCCCAACTGCTCTGTCCAAGCCCCTCATGATTTTGAACACCGCTCCTTTCAACCTTCGCCTCGCCAAGGAGAGCAGCCCCAGCTTCTCCAATCTATCCGCGTTTAACTGAAGACCCTCACCCCGGGAACCTTCCTCGTGAATCTTTTCTGAACTCTCGCTGGTGCCCGTGACCCAGCACTGCTGCCTGGGCTCAGTGCTGCCACTGCTTTCGTTTAGTTTTAGAGATACAGCACTGAAACAGGCCCTTCGGCCCACCGAGTCTGTGCTGACCATCAACCACCCATTTATACTAATCCTACACTAATCCCATATTCCTACCACATCCCAACCTGTCCCTATATTCCCCTCCCACCCACCTATACTAGGGGCAATTTATAATGGCCAATTTACTGACCAACCTGCAAGTCTTTTGGCTTGTGGGAGGGAACCGGAGCACCCGGAGGAAACCCACGCAGACACAGGGAGAACTTGCAAACTCCACACAGGCAGTACCCAGAATTGAACCCGGGTCGCTGGAGCTGTGAGGCTGCGGTGCTAACCACTGCGCCGCTTTACACTGGGTTACCCCACATCTGCACTTGGCTGGTGAGCTGGGGTTGCAGGGTCCATTCTGACCACCGACGGACAGCGAGAGGGAGCAGGAAGCCCCAGCGACACGACCGGAGGCCCATTACTGCACTGCTTCTTACCGTCGCCTGCGCTGATTAAGAGACCAAGTTCCTCGCTGGAGACCCACTGGTGGCAGCCCAGGTGGTAGAAAAAGATGTGGCCATCGTAGCACTTCTCCTCCTGATAGTGAATGTGAACGTTACCGCCTGAAAACCATCAGAACAGCATCCGGTTACATCTCAGTGAAACTTGCACCATCTTTCTCGTGGTTAATACATCCGCCTGTCAGGCGCCAGTCGTGAGACGACGCAGGAGCTGGGACGTCACAGACACCCTCTCCCGCTTCCCCGAAAGGTGCTGGCTCCCCTCTCCTCCCACCCCGAGCACTCATTCACCCCGACCAGGTCCCCGGGCTCAATGTGCACTCTGCCTATGGAGGGATGCACCCACCCACCAACCACGCTGATTCCCCGGACTCTCCCCCCACGGCGCCCCTCCCCCAGACACTCCCCACACATGCCACCCCCACCCCCCCCCCACCCGCTCCGACTCACCGTAGACCACCATGTAGTTGCCGATAACGGTGGCAGTGTGGAAAGCTCGCTCTCTCGGACGGTTGGGCGACGGATTAGATTTAAGAGCGGTCCAATAAAGGAGGTCAACGTGGAAGGTGTCAGTTGTGTTCGCCCGATAGCTGAACCTGTGGGCGAGAAGCAGCACTGGCCTGAACAACGAGCCTGTTGCAGAGACTTTTCAATACAAACCCGCCCACTGACAGCCAAGAGTGGACACGGGCTCCGCAGTTCAGGAAGAGTGGCAGAGACAATGTGTACACTGGGTACATAGGGTCCGTCTCTTTGGGCGAAGGGGAGTGTACACCGTGTACATGGCATGCGTCTCGGGGGGACAGGGATTGCCAATGTGTACATAGGGTGTGCCGCGGATGTAGCGGGGCGAGGGTACACTGCAAGCATGGAGGGCGTCTCCGGGGTTGAGTGTACAATGTGTACATGCGGTGTGCCTTGGAAGGAGCAAGGGCTGTGAACAGCGTGTACATGGATATGTCTCAGTGTGGGAGGGGGAGTGTACGTGGCGTGGCTCGGGAATGGGGGTGAGGGTAAACTGTGTACATGGGGTGTCTCAGAGTGGGGAGGTGCAGGTGTACACGGGGTGTCTCGGGATTGAGGAGAGCGTGCACTGCGTACATGGGGTGTCTTGGGATTGAGGAGAGCGTGCACTGCGTACATGGGGTGTCTCGGGATTGAGGAGAGCGTGCACTGTGTACATGGGGTGTCTCGGATTGAGGAGAGTGTGCACTGTGTACATGGGGTGTCTCGGGATTGTGGAGAGTGTGCACTGTGCACATGGGGTGTCTCGGGATTGAGGAGAGTGTGCACTGTGTACATGGGGTGTCTCGGGATTGTGGAGAGTGTGCACTGTGTACATGGGGTGTCTCGGGATTGAGGAGAGTGTGCACTGTGTACATGGGGTGTCTCGGGATTGAGGAAAGCGTGCACTGTGTACATGGGGTGTCTCGGGATTGAGGAGCGAGTGCACTGTGTACATGGGGTGTCTCGGGATTGAGGAGAGTGTGCACTGTGTACATGGGGTGTCTCGGGATTGAGGAGAGTGTGCACTGTGTACATGGGGTGTCTCGGGATTGAGGAGAGTGTGCACTGTGTACATGGGGTGCCTCGGGATGGAGAAGAGGGTGCTCTGTGTACATGGGGTGTCTTGGGATTGAGGAGGGTGTGCACTGTGTACATGGGGTGTCTCGGGATTGAGGAGAGTGTGCACTGTGTACATGAGGTGTCTCGGGACTGAGGAGAGCGTGCACTGTGTACATGGGGTGTCTCGGGGTTGAGGAGAGTGTGCACTGTGTACATGGGGTCTCTCGTGATTGAGGAGAACGTGCACTGTGTACATTGGGAGTGTCTCGGGATTGAGGAGAGCGTGCACTGTGTACATGGGGTGTCTCGGGATTGAGGAGAGCGTGCACTGTGTACATGGGGTGTCTCGGGATTGAGGAGAGCGTGCACTGTGTACATGAGGTGTCTCGGGATTGAGGAGAGTGTGCACTGTGTACATGGGGTGTCTCGGGATTGAGGAGAGTGTGCACTGTGTACATGGGGTGTCTCGGGATTGAGGAGAGCGTGCACTGTGTACATGGGGTGTCTCGGGATTGAGGAGAGCGTGCACTGTGTACATGGGGTGTCTCGGGATTGAGGAGAGCGTGCACTGTGTACATGGGGTGTCTCGGGATTGAGGAGAGCGTGCACTGTGTACATGGGGTGTCTCGGGATTGAGGAGAGCGTGCACTGTGTACATGGGGTGTCTCGGGATTGAGGAGCGAGTGCACTGTGTACATGGGGTGTCTCGGGATTGAGGAGAGTGTGCACTGTGTACATGGGGTGTCTCGGGATTGAGGAGAGCGTGCACTGTGTACATGGGGTGTCTCGGGATTGAGGAGAGCGTGCACTGTGTACATAGGGAGTGTCTCGGGATTGAGGAGAGCGTGCACTGTGTACATGGGGTGTCTCGGGATTGAGGAGAGCGTGCACTGTGCACATGGGGTGTCTCGGGATTGAGGAGAGTGTGCACTGTGTACATAGGGAGTGTCTCGGGATTGAGGAGAGCGTGCACTGTGTACATGGGGTGTCTCGGGATTGAGGAGAGCGTGCACTGTGTACATGGGGTGTCTCGGGATTGAGGAGAGCGTGCACTGTGTACATGGGGTGTCTCGGGATTGAGGAGAGCGTGCACTGTGTACATGGGGTGTCTCGGGATTGAGGAGAGTGTGCACAGTGTACATGGGGTGTCTCGGGATTGAGGAGAGCGTGCACTGTGTACATGGGGTGTCTCGGGATTGAGGAGAGCGTGCACTGTGTACATGGGGTGTCTCGGGATTGAGGAGAGCGTGCACTGTGTACATGGGGTGTCTCGGGATTGAGGAGAGCGTGCACTGTGTACATGGGGTGTCTCGGGATTGAGGAGAGCGTGCACTGTGTACATAGGGAGTGTCTCGGGATTGAGGAGAGCGTGCACTGTGTACATGGGGTGTCTCGGGATTGAGGAGAGCGTGCACTGTGTACATAGGGAGTGTCTCGGGATTGAGGAGAGCCTGCACTGTGTACATGGGGTGTCTCGGGATTGAGGAGAGCGTGCACTGTGTACATAGGGAGTGTCTCGGGATTGAGGAGAGCCTGCACTGTGTACATGGGGTGTCTCGGGATTGAGGAGAGCGTGCACTGTGTACATGGGGTGTCTCGGGATTGAGGAGAGCGTGCACTGTGTACATGGGGTGTCTCGGGATTGAGGAGAGCGTGCACTGTGTACATAGGGAGTGTCTCGGGATTGAGGAGAGCGTGCACTGTGTACATGGGGTGTCTCGGGATTGAGGAGAGCGTGCACTGTGTACATGGGGTGTCTCGGGATTGAGGAGAGCGTGCACTGTGTACATGGGGTGTGTCTCCCTTATGAGAAAGTGCATAACCCTCACTTACCGTGGTGAGACGCGATGCCCCCCATGAACGAGCAGCGTGCGCGATGCGGGATGGAAAACCATGGAGTGACCAGCCACGGCTGGGCTCTTCCCTCCAGTGGGAAATACTTCCTCCCAAATCTGAATCCTCAGGTTAAATCGAAACATTTGAGCGCTGAACCGGTCAAAATCCGTCCGTCCTGAGGGCAAGGGAAATACAGTCAAAGTCGCGCCGCCGGGAGACAGACAGGCAGCGCCGGGCCGCCGGGAGACAGGCAGGCAGCGCCGGGCCGCCGGGAGACAGGAAGGCAGCGCCGGGCCGCCGGGAGACAGGAAGGCAGCGCCGGGCCGCCGGGAGACAGGCAGGCAGCGCCGGGCCGCCGGGAGACAGGCAGGCAGCGCCGGGCCGCCGGGAGACAGGCAGGCAGCGCCGGGCCGCCGGGAGACAGGCAGGCAGCGCCGGGCCGCCGGGAGACAGGCAGGCAGCGCCGGGCCGCCGGGAGACAGGCAGGCAGCGCCGGGCCGCCGGGAGACAGGCAGGCAGCGCCGGGCCGCCGGGAGACAGGCAGGCAGCGCCGGGCCGCCGGGAGACAGGCAGGCAGCGCCGGGCCGCCGGGAGACAGGCAGGCAGTGCTGTCACAGTGGACCCAATAAACACAGTCACCCCTGTACACACACAGATACTGGACCATCACAGTGGACCCAATAAACACAGTCACCCCTGTACACACACAGATACCGATCCATCACAGTGCACCCAATAAACACAGTCACCCCTGTACACACACAGATACCGATCCATCACAGTGCACCCAATAAACATAGTCACCCCTGTACACACACAGATACCGGTCCATCACAGTGGACCCAATAAACACAGTCACCCCTGTACACACACAGATACCGATCCATCACAGTGGACCCAATAAACACAGTCACCCCTGTACACACACAGATACCGATCCATCACAGTGGACCCAATAAACACATTCACCCCTGTGAACACACAGATACTGGACTATCACAGTGGACCCAATAAACACAGTCACCCCTGTCACAGTGGACCCAATAAACACAGTCACCCCTGTACACATACAGATACCGATCCATCACAGTGGACCCAATAAACACATTCACCCCTGTACACACACAGATACCGATCCATCACAGTCACCCCCTGTACACACACATATACCGGTCCATCACAGTCACCCCCTGTACACACACAGATACTGGTCCATCACAGTGGACCCAATAAACATAGTCACCCCCTGTGCACACGCAGATCCCGGTCCATAACAGTGGACCCAATAAACACAGTCACCCCTGTACACACACAGATACCGATCCAATACAGTGGACCCAATAAACACAGTCACCCCCTGTACACACACAGATTCTGGTCCATCACAGTGGACCCAATAAACAGAGTCACCCCTGTACACACACAGATACTGATCCATCACAGTGGACCCAATAAACACATTCACCCGTGTACACATACAGATACCGATCCATCACAGTGGACCCAATAAACACAGTCACCCCTGTACACACACAGATACCGATCCATCACAGTGGACCCAATAAACACAGTCACCCCTGTACACACACAGATACTGATCCATCACAGTGGACCCAATAAACACATTCACCCGTGTACACATACAGATACCGATCCATCACAGTGGACCCAATAAACACAGTCACCCCTGTACACACACATATACCGATCCATCACAGTGGACCCAATAAACACAGTCACCCGTGTACACACACAGATACTGATCCATCACAGTGGACCCAATAAACACAGTCACCCGTGTACACACACAGATACTGATCCATCACAGTGGACCCAATAAACACAGTCACCCCTGTACACACACAGATACTGATCCATCACAGTGGACCCAATAAACACAGTCACCCTTGTACACACACAGATACTGATCCATCACAGTGGACCCAATAAACACAGTCACCCCTGTACACACACAGATACTGATCCATCACAGTGGACCCAATAAACACAGTCACCCCTGTACACACACAGATACTGATCCAATGGAGTGGACCCAATAAACACAGTCACCCCTGTACACACACAGATACTGATCCATCACAGTGGACCCAATAAACACAGTCACCCCCTGTACACACACAGATACTGATCCATCACAGTGGACCCAATAAACACAGTCACCCCTGTACACACAGAGATACCGGGTCCATCACAGGAACCCCCTGTACACACACAGATACCGATCCATCACAGTGGACCCAATAAACACAGTCACCCCTGGACACACACAGATACCGATCCATCACAGTGGACCCAATAAACACAGTCAACCCCTGTACACACACAGATGCTGGACCATCATAGTGGACCCAAGAAACACAGTCACCCCTGTCACAGTGGACCCAATAAACACATTCACTCCTGTGTACACACACACACATACCGATCCATCATAGTGGACCCAATAAACACAGTCACCCCTGTACACACACAGATACCGATCCATCACAGTGGACCCAATAAACAGAGTGACCCCCTGTACACACACAGATACGGGACCATCATAGTGGACCCAATAAACACAGTCACCCCTGTACACACACAGATACCGATCCATCACAGTGGACCAAATAAACACATTCACCCCCTGCACACACACAGATCCTGGACCATCACAGTGGACCCAATAAACACAGTCACCCCTGGACACACACAGATACAGATCCATCACAGTGGACCCAATAAACACAGTCACCCCCTGTACACACACAGATACCGATCCATCACAGTGGACCCAATAAACAGAGTGACCCCCTGTACACACACAGATACGGGACCATCATAGTGGACCCAATAAACACAGTCACCCCTGTACACACACAGATACAGATCCATCACAGTGGACCAAATAAACACATTCACCCCCTGTGCACCCACAGATCCTGGACCATCACAGTGGACCCAATAAACACAGTCACCCCTGTACACACACAGATACGGGACCATCATAGTGGACCCAATAAACACAGTCACCCCTGTACACACACAGATACAGATCCATCACAGTGGACCCAATAAACACAGTCACCCCTGTACACACACAGATACAGATCCATCACAGTGGACCCAATAAACACAGTCACTCCTGTACACACACAGATACCGATCCATCACAGTGGACCCAATAAACACAGTCACCCCCTGTACACACACAGAAACTGGACTATCACAGTGGACCCAATAAACACAGTCACTCCTGTACACACACACATACCGATCCATCACAGTGGACCCAATAAACACAGTCACCCCTGTACACACACAGATACTGGACCATCACAGCGGACCCAATAAACACAGTCAACCCCTGTACACACACACATACCGGTCCATCACAGTCACCCCCTGTACACACACAGATACCGGTCCATCACAGTGGACCCAATAAACACAGTCAACCCCTGTACACACACAGATACCGGTCCATCACAGTGGACCCAATAAACAGAGTCACCCCTGTACACATACAGATACCGATCCATCACAGTGGACCCAATAAACACAGTCACTCCTGTACACACACAGATACCGATCCATCACAGTGGACCCAATAAACACAGTCACCCCCTGTACACACACAGAAACTGGACTATCACAGTGGACCCAATAAACACAGTCACTCCTGTACACACACACATACCGATCCATCACAGTGGACCCAATAAACACAGTCACTCCTGTACACACACAGATACCGATCCATCACAGTGGACCCAATAAACACAGTCACCCCCTGTACACACACAGAAACTGGACTATCACAGTGGACCCAATAAACACAGTCACTCCTGTACACACACACATACCGATCCATCACAGTGGACCCAATAAACACAGTCACCCCTGTACACACACAGATACTGGACCATCACAGCGGACCCAATAAACACAGTCAACCCCTGTACACACACACATACCGGTCCATCACAGTCACCCCCTGTACACACACAGATACCGGTCCATCACAGTGGACCCAATAAACACAGTCAACCCCTGTACACACACAGATACCGGTCCATCACAGTGGACCCAATAAACAGAGTCACCCCTGTACACATACAGATACCGATCCATCACAGTGGACCCAATAAACACAGTCACTCCTGTACACACACAGATACCGATCCATCACAGTGGACCCAATAAACACAGTCACCCCCTGTACACACACAGAAACTGGACTATCACAGTGGACCCAATAAACACAGTCACTCCTGTACACACACACATACTGATCCATCACAGTGGACCCAATAAACACAGTCACCCCTGTACACACACAGATACCGATCCAATGCAGTGGACCCAATAAACACAGTCAACCCCTGTACACACACAGATACCAATCCATCACAGTGGACCCAATAGACAGAGTGACCCCCTGTACACACACAGATACTGGACCATCACTGTAGACCCAATAAACACAGGCATCCCCTGTACACACACAGATACTGATCCATCACAGTGGACCCAATAAACAGTCACCCCTGTACACACACAGATACTGATCCATCACAGTGGACCCAATAAACACAGTCACCCCTGTGCACATACATATACCGGGTCCATCACAGGCACCCCCTGTACACACACAGATACCGGGTCCATCACAGGCACCCCCTGTACACACACAGATACTGGTCCATCACAGTGGACCCAATAAACACAGTCACCCCTGTACACACACAGATACCGGGTCCATCACAGGCAC
Source organism: Heterodontus francisci (assembly GCF_036365525.1). NCBI lineage: Eukaryota > Metazoa > Chordata > Chondrichthyes > Heterodontiformes > Heterodontidae > Heterodontus > Heterodontus francisci. Next base: position 30,630,260 of record NC_090409.1, on the reverse strand, counting down.
CCCCTGTACACACACAGATACCGGTCCATCACAGTGGACCCAATAAACACAGTCACCCCTGTGCACATACATATACCGGGTCCATCACAGGCACCCCCTGTACACACACAGATACCGGTCCATCACAGTGGACCCAATAAACACAGTCACCCCTGTACACACACAGATACCGATCCATCACAGTGGACCAAATAAACACATTCACCCCCTGCACACACACAGATCCTGGACCATCACAGTGGACCCAATAAACACAGTCACCCCTGGACACACACAGATACAGATCCATCACAGTGGACCCAATAAACACAGTCACCCCCTGTACACACACAGATACCGATCCATCACAGTGGACCCAATAAACAGAGTGACCCCCTGTACACACACAGATACGGGACCATCATAGTGGACCCAATAAACACAGTCACCCCTGTACACACACAGATACAGATCCATCACAGTGGACCAAATAAACACATTCACCCCCTGTGCACCCACAGATCCTGGACCATCACAGTGGACCCAATAAACACAGTCACCCCTGTACACACACAGATACGGGACCATCATAGTGGACCCAATAAACACAGTCACCCCTGTACACACACAGATACAGATCCATCACAGTGGACCCAATAAACACAGTCACCCCTGTACACACACAGATACGGGACCATCATAGTGGACCCAATAAACACAGTCACCCCTGTACACACACAGATACAGATCCATCACAGTGGACCCAATAAACACAGTCACTCCTGTACACACACAGATACCGATCCATCACAGTGGACCCAATAAACACAGTCACCCCCTGTACACACACAGAAACTGGACTATCACAGTGGACCCAATAAACACAGTCACTCCTGTACACACACACATACCGATCCATCACAGTGGACCCAATAAACACAGTCACCCCTGTACACACACAGATACTGGACCATCACAGTGGACCCAATAAACACAGTCAACCCCTGTACACACACACATACCGGTCCATCACAGTCACCCCCTGTACACACACAGATACCGGTCCATCACAGTGGACCCAATAAACACAGTCAACCCCTGTACACACACAGATACCGGTCCATCACAGTGGACCCAATAAACAGAGTCACCCCTGTACACATACAGATACCGATCCATCACAGTGGACCCAATAAACACAGTCACTCCTGTACACACACAGATACCGATCCATCACAGTGGACCCAATAAACACAGTCACCCCCTGTACACACACAGAAACTGGACTATCACAGTGGACCCAATAAACACAGTCACTCCTGTACACACACACATACCGATCCATCACAGTGGACCCAATAAACACATTCACCCGTGTACACACACACATACTGATCCATCACAGTGGACCCAATAAACACAGTCACCCCTGTACACACACAGATACCGATCCAATGCAGTGGACCCAATAAACACAGTCAACCCCTGTACACACACAGATACCAATCCATCACAGTGGACCCAATAGACAGAGTGACCCCCTGTACACACACAGATACTGGACCATCACTGTAGACCCAATAAACACAGGCATCCCCTGTACACACACAGATACTGATCCATCACAGTGGACCCAATAAACACAGTCACCCCTGTACACACACAGATACTGATCCATCACAGTGGACCCAATAAACACAGTCACCCCTGTGCACATACATATACCGGGTCCATCACAGGCACCCCCTGTACACACACAGATACCGGGTCCATCACAGGCACCCCCTGTACACACACAGATACTGGTCCATCACAGTGGACCCAATAAACACAGTCACCCCTGTACACACACAGATACCGGGTCCATCACAGGCACCCCCTGTACACACACAGATACCGGTCCATCACAGTGGACCCAATAAACACAGTCACCCCTGTGCACATACATATACCGGGTCCATCACAGGCACCCCCTGTACACACACAGATACCGGTCCATCACAGTGGACCCAATAAACACAGTCACCCTGTACACACAGATACCGATCCATCACAGTGGACCCAATAAACACAGTCACCCCCTGTACGCACACAGATACCGGTCCATCACAGCGGACCCAATAAACACAGTCAACCCCTGTACATACACAGATGCTGGACCATCACAGTGGACCCAATAAACACAGTCACCCCTGTGTACACACACAGATACCGATCCATCATAGTGGACCCAATAAACACAGTCACCCCTGTACACACACAGATACCGATCCATCACAGTGGACCCAATAAACACAGTCACCCCTGTACACACACAGAAACTGGACTATCACAGTGGACCCAATAAACACAGTCACTCCTGTACACACACAGATACCGATCCATCACAGTGGACCCAATAAACACATTCACCCCTGTACACACACAGATACCGATCCATCACAGTGGACCCAATAAACACAGTCACTCCTGCACACACACAGATACCGATCCATCACAGTGGACCCAATAAACACAGTCACCCCTGTACACACACAGATACCGATCCATCACAGTGGACCCAATAAACACAGTCAACCCCTGTACACACACAGATACTGGACCATCACTGTAGACCCAATAAACACAGGCATCCCCTGTACACACACAGATGCTGGACAATCATAGTGGACCCAATAAACAGTCACCCCTGTCACTGTGGACCCAATAAACACATTCACCCCTGTACACACACAGATACCAATCGATCACAGTGGACCCAATAAACACATTCAGCCCCTGTACACACACAGATCCTGGACCATCACAGTGGACCCAATAAACACAGTCACCCGTGTACACACACAGATACAGATCCATCATAGTGGACCCAATAAACACAGTCACCCCTGTACACACACAGATACCGATCCATCACAGTGGACCCAATAAACACAGTCACCCCTGTACACACACAGAAACTGGACTATCACAGTGGACCCAATAAACACAGTCACTCCTGTGTACACACAGATACCGATCCATCACAGTGGACCCAATAAACACAGTCACCCCCTGTACACACACAGATACCGATCCATCACAGTGGACCCAATAAACACAGTCACCCCTGTCACAGTGGACCCAATAAACACAGTCACCCGTGTACGCACACACACATACCGATCCATCACAGTGGACCCAATAAACACAGTCACCCCCTGTCCACACACAGAAACTGGACTATCACAGTGGACCCAATAAACACAGTCACCCCTGTCACAGTGGACCCAATAAACACATTCACCCCTGTACACACACAGATACCAATCGATCACAGTGGACCCAATAAACACATTCACCCCCTGTACACACACAGATCCTGGACCATCACAGTGGACCCAATAAACACAGTCACCCCTGTACACACACAGAAACTGGACTATCACAGTGGACCCAATAAACACAGTCACTCCTGTGTACACACAGATACCGATCCATCACAGTGGACCCAATAAACACATTCACCCCCTGCACACACACAGATCCTGGACCATCACAGTGGACCCAATAAACACAGTCACCCCTGTACACACACAGATACAGATCCATCACAGTGGACCCAATAAACACAGTCACTCCTGTACACACACACATACCGATCCATCACAGTGGACCCAATAAACACAGTCACCCCTGTACACACACAGATACTGGACCATCACAGTGCACCCAATAATCACAGTCAACCCCTGTACACACACATATACCGGTCCATCACAGTCACCCCCTGTACACACACAGATACCGGTCCATCACAGTGGACCCAATAAACACAGTCAACCCCTGTACACACACAGATACCGGTCCATCACAGTGGACCCAATAAACAGTCACCCCTGTACACATACAGATACCGATCCATCACAGTGGACCCAATAAACACAGTCACCCCATGTACACACACAGATACTGGTCCATCACAGCGGACCCAATAAGCACAGTCACCCCTGCACACACGCAGATCCCACTCCATAACAGTGGACCCAATAAACACTGTCACCCCCTGTGCACACACAGATACTGATCCATCACAGTGGACCCAATAAACACAGTCACCCCTGTACATACACAGATACCGATCCAATGCAGTGGACCCAATAAACACAGTCAACCCCTGTACACACACAGATACCAATCCATCACAGTGGACCCAATAGACAGAGTGACCCCCTGTACACACACAGATACTGGACCATCACTGTAGACCCAATAAACACAGGCATCCCCTGTACACACACAGATACTGATCCATCACAGTGGACCCAATAAACACAGTCACCCCTGTACACACACAGATACTGATCCATCACAGTGGACCCAATAAACACAGTCACCCCTGTGCACATACATATACCGGGTCCATCACAGGCACCCCCTGTACACACACAGATACCGGGTCCATCACAGGCACCCCCTGTACACACACAGATACTGGTCCATCACAGTGGACCCAATAAACACAGTCACCCCTGTACACACACACATACCGGGTCCATCACAGGCACCCCCTGTACACACACAGATACCGGTCCATCACAGTGGACCCAATAAACACAGTCACCCCTGTGCACATACATATACCGGGTCCATCACAGGCACCCCCTGTACACACACAGATACCGGTCCATCACAGTGGACCCAATAAACACAGTCACTCCTGTACACACACAGATACCGATCCATCACAGTGGACCCAATAAACACATTCACCCCTGTACACACACACATACCGATCCATCACAGTGGACCCAATAAACACAGTCACCCCTGTACACACACACATACCGATCCATCACAGTGGACCCAATAAACACATTCACCCCCTGTACACACACATATACCGGTCCATCACAGTGGACCCAATAAACACATTCACCCCCTGTACACACACAGATACCGATCCATCACAGTGGACCCAATAAACACATTCACCCCTGTACACACACAGATACCGATCCATCACAGTGGACCCAATAAACACATTCACCCCTGTACACACACAGATACCGGTCCATCACAGTGGACCCAATAAACACATTCACCCCTGTACACACACAGATACTGGACCATCACAGTGGACCCAATCAACATAGTCACCCGTGTACACACAGATACCGATCCATCACAGTGGACCCAATAAACACAGTCACTCCTGTACACACACAGATACCGATCCATCACAGTGGACCCAATAAACACAGTCAACCCCTGTACACACACAGATACTGGACCATCACTGTAGACCCAATAAACACAGGCATCCCCTGTACACACACAGATGCTGGACCATCATAGTGGACCCAATAAACACAGTCACCCCTGTCACTGTGGACTCAATAAACACATTCACCCCTGTACACACACAGATACCAATCGATCACAGTGGACCCAATAAACACATTCACCCCCTGCACACACACAGATCCTGGACCATCACAGTGGACCCAATAAACACAGTCACCCCTGTACACACACAGATACCGGTCCATCACAGTGGACCCAATAAACACAGTCACCCCTGTGCACATACATATACCGGGTCCATCACAGGCACCCCCTGTACACACACAGATACCGGTCCATCACAGCGGACCCAATAAACACAGTCACCCCTGTACACACACAGATACCGGTCCATCACAGCGGACCCAATAAACACAGTCAACCCCTGTACACACACAGATGCTGGACCATCACAGTGGACCCAATAAACACAGTCACCCCTGTCACAGTGGACCCAATAAACACAGTCAGTCCTGTACACACACAGATACCGATCCATCACAGTGGACCCAATAAACACAGTCACCCCTGTACACACACAGATACCGGTCCATCACAGTGGACCCAATCAACATAGTCACCCCTGTGTACACACAGATACCGATCCATCACAGTGGACCCAATAAACACAGTCACCCCCTGTACACACACAGATACCGATCCATCACAGTGGACCCAATAAACACAGTCACCCCTGTACACACACAGATACCGATCCATCACAGTGGACCCAATAAACACAGTCACCCCTGTACACACACAGATACCGATCCATCACAGTGGACCCAATAAACACAGTCACCCCCTGTACACACACAGATACCGATCCATCACAGTGGACCCAATAAACACAGTCAACCCCTGTACACACACAGATACCAATCCATCACAGTGGACCCAATAAACAGAGTGACCCCCTGTACACACACAGATGCTGGACCATCATAGTGGACCCAATAAACACAGGCATCCCCTGTACACACACAGATGCTGGACCATCATAGTGGACCCAATAAACACAGTCACCCCTGTCACAGTGGACCCAATAAACACATTCACCCCTGTTCACACACAGATACCAATCGATCACAGTGGACCCAATAAACACAGTCGCCCCTGTACACACACAGATCCTGGACCATCACAGTGGACCCAATAAACACAGTCACCCCTGTACACACACACATACTGATCCATCACAGTGGACCCAATAAACACAGTCACCCCCTGTACACACACAGATACCGATCCATCACAGTGAACCCAATAAACACAGTCGCCCCTGTACACACACAGATACCGATCCAATACAGTGGACCCAATAAACACAGTCAACCCCTGTACACACACAGATACCGATCCATCACAGTGGACCCAATAAACACAGTCACCCCTGTACACACAGATACCGATCCATCACAGTGGACCCAATAAACACAGTCAACCCCTGTACACACACAGATACTGATCCATCACAGTGGACCCAATAAACACAGTCAACCCCTGTACACTCACACATACCGATCCATCACAGTGGCTCCATTGAACACATTCACCCGTGTACAAACCCAACAACTTGTATTTTCAGAATATCTTTAACGTAATACAACGCCCCATAATGCTTCAGAGGAGCATTATAGAACAAAGTTTGCCTAAAGGGACGTTATGGCTGAAAGGTCAGTCAAAGAAGTAGATTTTAAGAAGCATCCTAAAGGAAGCCCGGGAGGTGGAGAGTATTAGGAAGGGAACTGCAGAGCTTCGGGTCTAACCAGTTGAAGGCACAGCCACTATAGGCGAAGGGATTAAAAATCGGGAAACACTCACGAGGCCGGAATTAGGTGAGCGCAGGAATCTTGGACAATTATGGGTCTGTCGGAGATTACAGTCACAGATAGGAAGTGGAGGGGTGGGGGGCGTGGAGCGGGGAGGGGGTCATGGAGGGAATTTCAAAATCAGGATGTTTCTTCACCGGGTGATCATGTAGGTCAGCCAGCACAGGACAAGGCGTGGATTAGAAGACTGCACACACAGACCGCACTGAACACTCACCTCCGTACACGTACAGATAATGATCCACCACGGCAGCCGCGTGTGCAGCCAGCCCCGGCGGGCTCTGGGAGCTCTCTGCCGACAGCAGCTTCCAGCTCTCGGGTCCAGCTGTGTACAGCCAGACATCGTTGGCCAAGGAGCCGTCCGCCAGCTGTCCGCCAAACAGCAGCATCGCTCCCTTCCACTCGACGGCACAGTGAGAGTGGCGGGCAGGCTGCCAAAACAGAGCAGAAAAGCATCTCAGAACGGAGGGAGCATGTATACCGACACCGAGGGGAAACGGGGAGGTGGGGGGGGGGGGGGGGGCGGGTACAGGCCCGACGCCGAGGGGCGAGTTACTGGGGATTTGGGGTTACTCTAGTACATTCACTAGTTGCTCATTTGGATAAATGCTCAATTAGAAGATGTACCTGTTCCAACGTTAATACCCTGCGACGTCAAGAGTGTCTACACACATATTTCTGTGGTTTGGTTTAACCGTCGAAACTGTTTTGCCTTGCTGGTGTGGATAACCAGAAAGAGGTAGCAGACGAACACAAATAAAAAGGTAACGGCTAGCTAAATTATAAGGGCGGCAAGCAAGCGGAGGTGGTTTTGTTCCCCTGGGAAGACAGACTAGATAGATTACTTGAAATGGGATGAGGAGTATTGGAGGGCTGGTATCCTGGTACAAGACAGGGTGGAGGTGGGGTGGGAAAGGGGGGGGGGGGGGGGCGACTTTAGCTGGAATCATTGTAAATGCCCCTTTGTATCACCGCTGCTGCACTGCTACCTTCAGCAATAGGAAAAGAAGTGATTCCAGTGGTCATTAGATCGTTGGTGAGCAGGGCTTTGTGTACGTGCTGTCCCGACAATTGGTCAGTCAGGTGATGGCTGTACGTCAGTGGCTGCTCTCGTGAAATGTACTGATTTTGTATTATAAAAAGGGATGTTAAACAAAAAGGGGGTCCCAACAGGCAGATGGAGGCGAAGAGGTCAGGAGACATTCAGAGGATGATCCAGGGGTTCGGGCTGGCAGTACAGGGACTTGTTATCGCAACTGCTACCAGAGGCAAAAATGGGGTAATGTACACTCTCAATTATACATTGTGAACTCCTGCTCAGATACGGTTAGTATACAAGGAAAGCAAGTAACTAGGAAAGCTAATAGAATGTTACTGCTTATCGCGAGCAGAATTGAACACAAAAGTAGGTTAATGCTTCAGTTCTACAGGGCATTGGTGACCACATCTGGAGTACTGTGTACAGTACTGGTCTGCTTATTTAAGGAAGGATGTAAATGCATTGGGGGCAGGACAGAGAAGGTTTACTCGGCTGATACCTGGAATGGGCTGTTTGTCTTGCAAGGAAAGATTGGACAGGCTGGGCTTGTATCCGCTGGAGTTTAAAAGACTAAGAGGAGACTTGATTGAAACTTATACAGTGGTAGAATCGGGCAGAGTCAGCATGGATTTACGAAAGGGAAATCATGCTGGACAAATCTACTAGAATTGTTCGAGGATGTAACTAGTAGTGTTGGTGAGGGGGAGCCAGTGGAGGTGGTTTATTTGGACTTTCAGAAGGCTTTGGACTAAGTCCCACATAAGAGATTAGTATGTAAAATTAAAGCGCATGGGATTGGGGGCAGTGTATTGCGATGGATAGAAAATTGGTTGGCAGACAGGAAACAAAGAATAGGGATAAATGGGTCTTTTTCCGAATGGCAGGCAGTGACTAGTGGGGGACCACAGGGATCGGTGCTCGGACCCCAGCTATTCACAATATATATTCATGATTTAGATGAGGGAACTAAATGTAATATTTGCAAATTAGCAGATGACACAAAACTGGGTGGGGGGGTGAGTTGTGAGGAGGATGCAGAGAGGCTTCAGGGTGATTTGGACAAGATGATTGAATGGGAAAATGCAGGGCAGATGCAGTATAATGTGGATAAATGTGAGGTTATCCACTTTGGTAGCAAAAACAGGAAGGCAGGTTATTATCTGAACGGCTATAAACTGACAGAGGGGAATATGCAGCGAGACCTGGGTGTTCTCGTACACCAGTCGCTGAAGGTAAGCATGCAGGTGCAACAGGCGGTAAAAAAGGCAAATGGTATGTTGGCCTTCATAGCAAGAGGATTCGAGTACAGGAGTAAGGATGTCTTGCTGCAATTATACAGGGCCTTGGTGAGGCCACACCTGAAATAGTGTGTGCAGTTTTGGTCTCCTTATCTGAGGAAGGATGTTCTTGCTATAGAGGGAGTGTAGTGAAGGTTTACCAGACTGATTCCTGGGATGGCGGGACTGACGAACGAGGAGCGATTGAGTCGGTTAGGATTATATTCGCTGGAGTTCAGAAGAGTGAGGGGGGGATCTCATAGAAACCTATAAAATTCTAACTGGACTTGACAGGGTAGATGCAGGAAGGATGTTCCCGATGGTGGGGGGAGTCCAGAACCAGGGGTCATAGTCTAAGGATACGGGGTAAACCTTTCAGGACTGAGATGAGGAGAAATTTCTTCACCCAGAGAGTGGTGAGCCTGTGGAATTCGCTACCACAGAAAGCAGTTGAGGCCAAAACGTTGTGTGTTTTCAAGGAGGAGTTGGATATAGCTCTTGGGGTGAAAGGGATCAAGGGATATGGGGCGAAAGCGGGAACAGGTTACTGAGTTGGATGATCAGCCATGATCATAATGAATGGCGGAGCAGGCTCAAAGGGCCGAATGGCCTACTCCTGCTCCTATTTTCTATGTTTCTATAAGATTCTGAGGGGTCTTGACAGGGTGGATGTGGAAAGGATATTTCCCCTTGAGGGAGAATCTAGAACAAGGGGTCACTGTTTAAAAATAAGGGGTCACCCATTTAAGACAGAGATGAGGAGAAATGTTTTCTCTGAGGGTTGAGAGTCTTTGGAAATCTCTTCCTCAAAAGGCGGCGGAAGCAGAGTCTTTAAGGCAGAGGTAGATAGATTCTTGATAAGCAAGGGGGTGAAAGGTTATCGGGGGCAGATGGGAATGTGGAGGCGAGTTTACAAATGAGCCATGATCTTATTGAATGGCAGAGCAGGCTCGAGAAGCCGAGTGGCCTACTCCTGCTCCGAATTCATATCTTCCTTTGTATCAAGTCTTCCTTGTGCTTAATAAAATGTAATCGTTGCCATCAACATGTTGAATCATTGGCTATTAAGGTTTATCAAAAAGAAAAGCTAACCAGGAGCAGTGTTGTGAGGGGGGACAGGGGGAGACATTGAGGGAGGAGTGGGGGACGGGGGGTCCTGACACTGAAGGACAGGGGAGGTGGGGTGACCCGATACTGAGGGGCCGGGGGTGAGGGGGAAGGACGCCCCGATATCAAGGGGCAGACTGCTACTTACTGGAGAGGGGCTGAGAACGCTCCGACGCCACTGGTTACTTGTGAAGTTATATCGAATAAGATCGCCCAGGACTTCATTCAGATCAAACCCTGTGAAGTGTACAAAGCAGCAGTCTTTCACTTCTACTCAGGACTGTTCACCTCTTCACCTCAGGAACAATTTTACAAGCAAAGATTAAGCAGCAAGACATTCCGCATTTTACTGCAACATTTAAATCAGATTGATTTTGACAAAACCCACGACAGTACAGGTTAGATACAGAATAAAGCTCCCTCGACAGTGTCCCCATCAAACACTCCCCAGGACAGGTACAGCACGGGGGTTAGATACAGAGTAAAGCTCCCTCTACACTGTCCCCATCAAACACTCCCAGGACAGGTACAGCACGGGGGTTAGATACAGAGTAAAGCTCCCTCGACACAGTCCCCATCAAACACTCCCCAGGACAGGTACAGCACGGGGGTTAGATACAGAGTAAAGCTCCCTCTACACTGTCCCCATCAAACACTCCCAGGACAGGTAAAGCACGGGGATTGGCGGGGCAATTTGGAGCACTTCCTGTCTGCAATCAGGGGGAGCAGCTGCACCTGTGTTGCTGCAACTGGAGTGGAGAGTGTGGAATAACTGGAGAGAGCTGCATTTCCAACTTTACTGTGGAACTGTTGTACTTTTTACAAGGACAAAGGTGACCTGCAAGTCATTTTGGAGAGGTGGGTGTTGGAGCACCAGAGAACTGTTGGTTGTTTGGACTTTTGGGGGAGGGAGGAGGCACCGGAAGATCTAGGGGTGGGGCTGCCAAATTCTATTGGGAGCCCCTGTATTTGCTCGTGTTCATCTTCCATCCTGCACAAAGGGGGCTCCCTCCCCACCCCAACTGTGTGGCTCGGGACGGCAGGAGCTGCCCGGGTGAAGAAAATCCTTATACGACAGCAGGAAAAGGAGAGAACCGGGCGGCTCTCGCTGACCCAGGCAAAGAACCCTCCCCTAGCTGGAAGACTGGACTGTCGACTCTGCAGCAAGGTGCTCCAACCACCAACTGAACAGTAACATCCTCACAGCTCTTCTCTCCCTTGGCCACCTATCCTCTCCTCTCCTTGTCCTTTTCAGCCCTATCCACCTCTACTACCCCCCACCATCATATTGCTTGTGTTTAAAGGTAAAGTCTGTGTGCTTTGTTTCTTGGGGTTGGGCGTGGCTCTTCGACCCCATGGCAAGCCCCTCTTGGCCGGTGGCGGGGCCTTCACGCACGTATGCTGCTGCGGCTGCACCTGTTGCCCCGTCACCGTTTGCACTGATAACATCGAAGCATGGGGTCAAGAGCTACATCCACCCAAACACGTCAATAGAGGTATGTGTAAAGGCAATGGCTGAAGTTGTCGGCCCTTCGGCCATTGTTGCTGCCTCAAAAATGTATGGGAAGGCTGTGTTTTTCCTGAAGACCGAGCGGGCGGTGTCCCTGGCCCTGAACAAGGGGCTCACCGTGGGTGGGACCTTTCTGCCAGTGGAGCCCTTGGAGGCCACTGTGCAAAGGGTCATTCTGTCGAATGTCCCGCCCTTCATTCCTGGTGAGCTCCTCCTTCCCCACCTGCACCATCTGGGAGAGGTAAAGACAGGGCTCACCCCAGTCCCGCTCGGTCTTCGGGAGAACTGCCTCCGGCACGTGTACTCCTTCCGCCGCCAGTTATTCATGCAGCTGGCGGGGGAGGGGGTCACGGAGGGCCACTTCAATGTGGAATTCCAGGGGGCGGCCTACCGCGTCTTCTGGACCTTGGACAGGACGTGGTGCCATGTCTGCAAGGGGGTGGGACATGTTCGCAAGAACTCCCGGTGGGGAGTGTCTGTCGGAGTGGAAGGAAGGCGCGGAGGAAAAATAAACATCAAGAGACGCGTCCCCTGGACACATTGACACAACCCGAGCCTGAGCTCAGCCCATGGCCCGATCTCGGGAAGCCCACTTGCCCCAGGGCCGGGCTCAGGCCGAGGGTGACTAAAAAAAAGAGTGCGGAAAAAGAGAAGGCACCCCTCAGAATGAGGTAACACAGGGCCCTGAGGTGCAGGGCCCATCTGTTGGAGCGAAGCCATCTCCTGTTTCGGGTCCCCAGGTTTCCTCTACCACCAACATCAAGGCTGCAAAGTCTGGGCAGGAGCTCCCGACCCCTCAGGATGGAGGGGAGGGGGAGGCCCCTGTACATGAGGCCCCTCCTGAAGGAGCAAGTGGAGCCCTGCTTGTGGTGGGGGAGCCTGAGGACGCCTCCCATTCTGCCACTGGGTCGGGTGCCCTGAGTGGAGGGGAGGGCGAGGCCCCAAAGGGTCGGCCCTCGCAGCCAAAATACACCACCAACCAGGAGACACCCGGTTATAATTGAAAATTTTGCCCCAACTGCTGGGCCTGTGGGTGCTGGCGGAGCGGGAGATGGCCTCCTCTCTCCGGCTCCGGCTGGATTTCCGGAGTCGGACACTTCCATCTCCCCTGGACCACTCATTGGCCTGGGGATGGAGGTGGAGGGGAGTCCTGAACCGCTGGTATCCACAGGTTCCAGTTCCCTCCCAGAACCCAGAGAGGACTTCTTCGCCATTGATCCTGGGGGTGGGATCGTGACGGAGGCGGGACCAGCTGGCGCGGCTGGGACGTCCGCCCCACAGTGTGTGGGCCAGTGACGACCCGGAGAAGGACGGGGATTCGGTGTGGGGCACGGAGGTTGATCTTGATTCCATCGCCAGTGAGGTGGTGGAGTCCCTCATACCTCCCACCGAGTCTCCTCTCATCCCCACAGCGGAACTCCGGAATTTCCTCGTGGCTTGCAGGGGTTGCCACGATAAAGTTCAGCTGGCCCTCGGCCGTTGGTCGAATCTGGCGCTGATCATCCAGTCCGTCCGTGCCGCCCTGAAGAAAGCGGACAAGGCCGCAGGCGTGAAGCTGGTTGAGCGGCGCCGATTTAATGCGTTCCTCAATGGGTTGCTGGGGGAGTGGAGGGCCAGGTGCACTTCCACTCCCTCCTCACAGTGAGCTGTTGGTGACGGGTTTTAAGCACCTTTGACATGAAGATAACCATAGCCAGCCTCAACATCAACGGCAGCAGGAGGTCTCACCGCAGATTTCACAATCTCTCAGTCCTTAGGGAAGGGAGATACGTGGTGAGCTTTCTGCAGGAAACCCACACCGTTCCGGGAGACGAAGCCACCTGGCTCCTGGAGTGGCAGGGTGGGGTCTATATGAGTCACCTCACCCCTATTTCTAGTGGGGTGGCAATCTTGTTGGCCCCGACTTTTCAGCCGGAGATCTTGGGGGTCAAGGAGCTAGTGCCGGGCCACTTGCTCCACCTCGCCGTTCGCCTGGGTAGCGTGCTGCTCCACTTTGTGAACTTGTATGCGCCCAGGCCCGGCGCGTTGCAGGCGCGCTTCTTTGAAGAAGTGGCCGCTCTCGAGCTCCATCGATAGCGGCGAGTGCATCATCCTGGGGGGGTGGGGGGGGGAGATTTTAACTGTAGCCTCGAGGTGGGGGACCCAGCACAGCCAAGCATCGGTGGAGAAGTTGAGGGGACTGATCAGCTCCCTGAACTTGGTGGACGTCTGGCGGAATCTCCATCCCGACTCCAGCGCCTTTACGTGGAGGTCTGGAGGAGGAGGGTCCCGAATTGACCGCCTTTACTTTTCGCAGGCGTACGTCTCCCGCGTCTCGGCGGCCTCCATGCGGCAGGTGCCGTGCTCGGACCACCACCTGGTGTGGGCAGAGTCACTCCACTCCGCACGCGGGTGGGGTCCGCGTACTGGCACTTTAACAAGCGGCTGCTGGAGGACGAGCGATTCGGGGACTCGTTCCGTCGATTCTGGGCCGACTGGAGAAGGAAGCAGGGGGGCTTCCCCTCCTTGAGGCTGTGGTGGGATGTGGGCAAGACTCACATCCGCGTCCTTTTTTAATTTCCAAAATATACTTTATTCATAAAAATCTGTAAAAAATACATTACAAAACAGTTCCAAACATCACCAAGTCAAATACAGAGTGCAAAGGAGATCAGTTTCCTTCAACACAAGAGTGAGTTGCCTCACAACCCTTCCATTTCATTTTACATGTCATGTATATTTTACAGCAAAACCATATTTGGTGTATACAGCTCGAGGGGTTTCCCAGGGGTCCAGCCCCTCGGTTCACTATGGTGGGAGGACCTTACACAGTGGTCTTTCCCCATTGAGCCTTTGCTGCGGCTGCCTTTAGTGCGTCCCTCAGCACATAGTCCTGGACCTTGGAATGTGCCAGTCTGCAACACTCGGTCGTGGACAACTCTTTGCGCTGGAAGACCAGCAAGTTTCGGGCAGACCAAAGGGCGTCTTTCACCGAATTGATAGTCCTCCAGCAGCAGTTGATGTTTATCTCTGTGCGCGTCCCTGGGAACAGCCCGTAGAGCACAGACTCCTGTGTTACAGAGCTGCTTGGGATGAACCTCGACAAAAACCACTGCATCTCTTTCCACACCTGCTTTGCAAAGACACATTCCAGGAGGAGGTGGGCGACCGTCTCTTCCCCACCACAGCCACCTCGAGGGCAGCATGTGGCGGGGGCGAGACTCCGGGCGTGCAGGAAGGATCTGACGGGGAGGGTCCTTCTCACCACCAGCCAAGCTACGTCTTGGTGCTTGTTTGAAAGTTCTGGTGATCAGGCATTCCGCCAAATGACTTTGACGGTCTGCTCGGGGAACCATCCGACAGGATCCACCATCTCCTTTTCCCGTAGGGCCTTGAGGACATTCCGTGCAGACCACTGCCTGATGGATTGGTGGTCAAAGGTGTTTTTCCACAGAAACTTTTCCACGAAGGATAGGTGGTACGGCACGGCCCAACTGCATGGAGCGTTCCGCGGCAATGTGACCAGGCCCATCCTTCACAACACCGGGGACAGATAAAACCTCAGCACGTAGTGACACTTGGAGTTTGCGTACTGGAGGTCTACACACAGCTTGATGCAGCCGCACACGAAGATGGTCATCAGGATGAGGGTGGCGTTGGGTACATTTTTCCTGCCTTTACCCAGGGGTCTGAACATCGTGTCCCTCCGGAACGGTCCATTTTTGATCCCCAGATGAAGCGGAAAATGGCTGGGGTGACCCACAGCGCAGGAGTGGGGTATGGGCCAGACCTGCGCCATGTACAGCAACAACGTGAGCGCCTCGCACCTGATGACCAGGTTCTTACTCACAATGGAGAGAGATTGCTGCTCCCACATGCTCAGCTTGTGTTGTACCCTGGCTACTCGCTCTTTCCAGGTTTTGGTGCACGCCCCAGCCCCTCTGAACCATATCCCCTCTGAACCATATCCCCTCTGAACCATATCCCCAGCACCTTCAGGTAATCTGACCTGACGGTGAAGGGGACAAAGGATCGGTCAGCCCAGTTCCCAAGGAACATGGCCTCGCTCTTGCCGTGGTTAACTTTGGCTCCCGAGGCCAATTCGAACTGGTCACAGATGCTCATCTGTCTGTGCACAGACAGCGGATCCGAGCAGAAGAGGGCGACGTCGTCCATGTACAGGGAGGTTTTAACCTGAGTGCCTCCGCTGCCTGGGATTGTCACCCCTCTTATGCTCGCATCCTTCCTAATATACTCAGCAAAGGGTTCAATACAGCAAACAAACAAGACAGGGGAGAGAGGACAGCCCTGTCTGACTCCAGATTGGATCGGGAAACTTTCTGATTCCCACCATTGATTGAGACGGCGCTACTGATGTTTGTGTGGAGCAGTTTGATCCAATTGCAGATTCCCTCCCCAAACCCCATTTTAGAAAGCACGTCCATCATGTAGGTGTGCGATATCCTGTCAAAAGCCTTCTCCTGGTCCAGGCTGATGAGGCAGGTGTCCACCCTCCTGTCCCGTACATAGGCGATCGTATCCCTGAGTAGCACGAGACTATCAGAGATCTTCCTGCCGTGTACAGTACAGGGCTGATCAGGGTGGATCACCAACTCCAGAGCAGACTTGACTCGACTGGCTATGACTTTGGACAGAATCTTGTAATCAACATTAAGCAGTGAGATGGGCCGCCAATTTCTGATTTCTGCCCTCTCCCCCTTCCGCTTGTAGATAAGGGTGATGATGCCTTTTCTCATGGATTCTGACATGCTGCCGGCCAGGAGCATACTCTCGTATACTTCCAGCAGGTCCGGGACGACCCAGTCCCACAGAGTTAAATACAACTCAACCGGTAAGCCATCGATTCCGGGAGCTTTACTCAAAGCACAAAGATAATTACAGCACAGGAACAGGCCCTTCGGCCCTCCAAGCCTGCGCCGATCCAGATCCTCTATCTAAACCTGTCGCCTATTTTCTAAGGTTCTGTATCTCTTTGCTTCCTGCCCATTCATGTATCTGTCTAGATACATCTTAAAAGACGCTATCGTGCCCGCGTCTACCACCTCCGCTGGCAACGCGTTCCAGGCACCCACCACCCTCTGCATAAAGAACTTTCCACGCATATCCCCCCCTAAACTTTTCCCCTTTCACTTTGAACTCGTGTCCCCTAGTAATTGAATCCCCCACTCTGGGAAAAAGCTTCTTGCTATCCACCCTGTCTATACTTCTCAGGATTTTGTACACCTCAATCAGGTCCCCCCTCAACCTCCGTCTTTCTAATGAAAATAATCCTAATCTACTCAACCTCTCTTCATAGCTAGCGCCCTCCATACCAGGCAACATCCTGGTGAACCTCCTCTGCACCCTCTCCAAAGCATCTACATCCTTTTGGTAATGTGGCGACCAGAACTGCATGCAGTATTCCAAATGTGGCCGAACCAAAGTCTTATACAATTGTAACATGACCTGCCAACTCTTGTACTCAATACCCCGTCCGATGAAGGAAAGCATGCCGTATGCCTTCCTGACCACTCTATTGACCTGCGCTGCCACCTTCAGGGAACAATGGACCTGAACACCCAAATCTCTCTGTACATCAATTTTCCCCAGGACTTTTCCATTTACTGTATAGTTCACTCTTGAATTGGATCTTCCAAAATGCATCACCTCACATTTGCCCTGATTGAACTCCATCTGCCATTTCTCTGCCCAACTCTCCAGTCTATCTATATTCTGCTGTATTCTCTGACAGTCTCCTTCACTATCTGCTACTCCACCAATCTTAGTGTCGTCTGCAAACTTGCTAATCAGACCACCTATACTTTCCTCCAAATCATTTATGTATATCACAAACAACAGTGGTCCCAGCACGGATCCCTGTGGAACACCACTGGTCACACGTCTCCATTTTGAGAAACTCCCTTCCACTGCTACTCTCTGTCTCCTGTTGCCCAGCCAGTTCTTTATCCATCTAGCTAGTACACCTTGGACCCCAAGCGCCTTCACCTTCTCCATCAGCCTACCATGGGGAACCTTATCAAACGCCTTACTGAAGTCCATGTATATGACATCTACAGCCCTTCCCTCATCAATCAATGGACCTGACAGCCTTTGTCAGCTCGTCCAGAGTTAGCGGTTTGTCCAGTCTCTCCCTCATGCTGTCATCTAAGACCTCTGTGATAGATGACAGGAAGGACTGGGAGGCCGTGCTGTCTGTGGGCTTCACGTCATACAACCCAGCATAAAAGGATTTGCTAATTCTTCGTATGTCAGACTGTGAAGACGTTACCGAGCCATCTTCTTCCTTCAGGCTGCTGATCACAGAGCTCTCTCTGTGTACCTTTTGGAAGAAGTAACGCAAGCACGTCTCATCCTGCTCAACGGAGCTGACTCTGGACCGGAAGATGATCTTGGAGGCCTCCGTGGCAAAGAGCGAGGCCTGCTGGCTCTTCACCTCGTGGAGGTCCTCCTTGACCTCGACCCCCCATCGACTGCAGCCGGAGCAGATTCTGCATTCTTTTCTAGAGTCGGGACATTTCCCTCTGTCTCTCTCTCTCGCCCTCTGAACACCTTTGAAGATAAAGAACCTCTTGATGTTCTCCTTGATCACCTCCCACCAGTGAACTGGAGACTCAAAGAGGGGTTTCACGGTTCTCCAACCTTTGTAATCCCTTTTGAGTTCCTCAACGTTCTCTGGGGTTAGCAGTGTAGTATTGGGCTTCCATGTACCCCTGCCAACTCGCTGGTCATCCTGTAAGTGACAGTCGGCCAGTAAGAGGCAGTGGTCAGAGATGAACACCAGTTTGACGTCGGTGGATCCGACCGTGACAGCACGGGACACAAACAGGAAGTCAATCCTGGAACGGGCAGACCCGTCCGATCTTGACCATGTGTATCTGCGCTGCGCTCCGTCTGCAGGTTTGCTGAAGACGTCGTGCAGTTTGGCATCCTTAACTGTTTCCATTAGGAATCTGGACGTAGCGTCCAGTTTGCTGTCGTCTCTGCCGGATCGTCCAGCCGCATCGATGATGCAGTTGAAGTCACCACCTGGAATGACCGGCCTGGACGTCGCCAGCAGCACTGGGAGCTGCTGGAAGACGGTCAGCCGCTCGCTGCATTGAACCGGGGCCTACACGTTGATCAACCGGAGCGGAGCGTTGTTGTACATTACATCTGCTACGAGGAGGCGGCCGCCCACCACCTCCTTAACTTCGGAGATGGTGAAGTTACCTCCCCGCAGCAGAATACCCAGGCCGGAGGAACGGCAATCATTACCCCCCTGACCAGATCGATGGCCCGTGGGACCACCATCGCGACCACTGCCTGTAGGTGCTGAGGTGTGGTATTCCACACTCCTGCAGAAACAGTAGGTTGGCTTTGACCTTGGCGAAGTGATCCAAGGTTGAAACACATCGTGTCGTGGGTTTATTGCTACGCACATTAATGGAAGCAATCCGTATACCTATTTTTTAAGTTAGTTGTTGCTTCCCATATCATTTGTCCTTGCTAGTCCCAGTCCTTCGGGATGTTCCTGCATCCCCATAGTGTTGGGCTCAGAAACCCCTCCTGGTTTTTCATGCAGGGCTTGTTCTGCTGGGGTGACATCGGCGGGGGAGGGGGGAGGAGTCTTGTCGGCAGCAGGGATTGGGCTGTCCTCTGCTGTTCCCCTCGGTTCCTCCTCAAAAACATCACTGTTCCCGGCTTCCCGGAGCTGGAGTGCGCCAGGCGTGTCTTTGCTCTCGGTGTCCTGGAGCTGGGGTACGCTGGGCACGTCGCTAGGTTTGGCGCGCGCTGGGCCCATCACAGCTTCCAGTGCCCGGGGGCTGGGGGGCTTTATCTTCCAGCTCCTTTGAATTCTGACGCTTCTTTTGCAGGTGCCGTCGTTCCGGCACTTCCTCGTCCAGTGAGGAGGAGCTGCTGTAGTCTGTCTCAGAAGGTAGCCTCCTCTTGCCACTGGTTTGGGTGGTGGCCTGTTATGCTTTTGGAGGATTTTTTTCCTCGCGGTTTTCCTTTGTACCACTTGCCACTGACCTGATTGTCTATCTGCTGCCTCCTCCTCCATTGATTCTGTCCGTGGAGGAGGGGTTTCCGGGCGCAGGGTAGGTACTGGGTCGCTGGTTTCAGCTGCCTCCCCTTTCTTCTCCTTCTCAGGTAGACTTTTCTCGCTGCGGAGAGCGTTGCTTGTCTCCTTTCCAGCACCAGACACATTCGTCGTTCCTTCTCCCGGCCTTTTCTTGGACCTTGCCGCCTGAGCATAACTGAGGCAGCGTTTGGGGCAGGTTTTGGAGAGGTGGCCTGCCTCACCACACAGGTTGCAACACTTAGTCTGCTTACAGTCCTTGGTCTGATGGCCTTCCTCCTTGCAGTTCTTGCAGACGACTGTGCTGCAGTTAGCTGCCACGTGACCACTGTAGATTTGCTACAGGTGCGACAAACTCTGGGCTGCCCCACATAGACCATGAAGCCTCAACTTCCCCCGATAGCGAAGCTGGAGGGAGGTTGGATGATGGCTCTGTTGGCATCGACCTTCAAGGTCACCTGGTCCAAATCCCAAATGGGTCCTTGACATCAGTGCTGCCGCCGGCCACCTTGATGTACCTGGCGAGGAAGGTGAGTACATCCATGACAGGAACATGGGGGTTGTCGAGGTGAATTGTCACCACCCGGTCATGCTGTGACAGCAGTGTGAAGAGTGGCTCCACTGTGAGGATCAACAGCGGTGCCTGGTTCCCTTTCTCCTTGAACGCCTCCAGGAACTTGATGCATCCCGCCACATTCTTAAACGTCACGTCGAAATATCCACTGCTGGGGAAGTCCTGCAGGCAGAAGATGTCCGTAGCTTGGAATCCACAACAATCGATGAGGATTTTCTTGAAGAAGGAGGTACGATCAACCGGTGTATCTCCTTCCTTGTCCTTCACCACCACCTGAATGGTGTTACGCACTCCCTGGCCTGAAGCTCAAAGATTGGTTGTAGCCATTTTACACAAAGCAGACCCAGGGCAGGATCCTCCATCACGGATCCAGAGTTTTGTGGGAGGACCTGCCGAAGGTTAGCCCGCAGGGCGTTGATGGATTGGAGGCTCTGCTCACGTTGGCGGAGCTGACCGGCGCCCTCCACCAGCTCTCGAGGGGAAAATCCCCAGGGCTGGACGGGCTGACCGTGGAGTTCCTCAGGGCGTTCTGGGACATCCTGGGGGAGGATTACATGCGGGTCTTGGGGGAAAGCCTGGCGACCGGGATGATGCCCCTCTCGTGGCGCAGGGCGGTCATCGTCCTGCTGCCGAAGAGGAGCGATCTCCGCCTGCTTAAAAACTGGCGTCCGGTCTCCCTCCTCACCACGGATGACAAGATCTTTGTCCGGGCTATGTCTACCAGGCTGGGCTCCGTGCTGGCCCACCTGATCCACCCCGACCAGTCCTACATGGTCCCGGGCCAGTCCATCCAGGACAACATCCACCTGGTCCGGGACCTGATCCATCTTTCCCAGAGGACTGGTCAGTCGGCCGCCTTTCTCTCCCTTGATCAGGAGAAGGCATTCGACAGGGTGGATCACGAATACCTTTTCGGGACTCTGCGCGCTTTCGGGTCGGGCCGCATTTCGTGGCCGGTTCCGACTTTTAGAAGCCGCCGCAGAGTGTCTAGTCAAGGTTAACGGGTCCTTGAAAGCGCCCCTTCGCTTTGGGAGAGGAGTGCGTCAGGGATGCCCCATGTCCGGCCAATTGTATACCATCTGCATGGAGCCCTTCCTGTGCCTGCTTCGCAGGAGGTTGACGGGATTGGCTCTGCGCGAACCGACCATGCGGGTCGTCCTCTCGGCTTACGCCGACGACGTGCTCCTCGCAATCACAGATCCCGTTGACTTGCGGAGGATGCGCGACTGCCAGCAGACCTTTTCTGCCGCGTCCTCCGTGAGGATCAATCGGGAGAAATGTTCCGGTCTCCTGGTGGGTCAGTGGCAGGTGGACTCCCTGCCGGAGGAGTTGACACCTTTTGCGTGGAGCACCACGCACCTCCTCTACCTGGGAGTCCACCTTAGCCCAGCTGAGGAAGCCTGGCCGGCAAACTGGCAGGAGTTGGAGGCAAAAGTCACCACTCAGCTGGGGTGCTGGACAGGACTGCTCCGAGTGCTTTCCTACAGGGGCCGAGCGCTGGTCATAAACCAACTGGTGGCTCGATGCTGTGGTACCCGTTGGTCACTTTGGCCCCGCCCATTGCATTTGCCAGCAAGATCCAGAAGAAATTCGTCGATTTCTTCTGGGGCAAGAGGAAACACTGGGTCTCTGCCGCGGTCCAGAGTCTCCCGATCGAGGAGGACGGCCAGTCGCTGGCGTGCGTCCGCACCCAGGCTGCGACTCTCCGCCTTCGGACCCTGCAGAGATACCTGTACATCGGGCGTCCTCCCAGATGGTGTGCGCTGGCGACGTATTTTTTTCTGCCAGTGTCACTGCCTTCAAGACGACACGCAGCTCCCGGTGGAGTCCGTTAGCCGCGCCTCTCTGAGGGAGCTGCCTGTCTTTTACCGGGATCTATTCCGAGTCTGGAACATGGTCGCCTCCAGTCAGGGCGCTCCCCTGCCGGCGGAGCAGAGCGACGTGCACGGACGTCCTTGGAGAGGAAGCACGCAGTGTCCGCCGGCAAGCCTGAGGCCTTCCGCGACCAGTGGGCACCGCAGGGGCTGGAATGCATCATTGATGCCAAGAATGGCATTTTAATTTGAATTTTGTTTTATTTCTTTTTAATAAAGTTATTTTAAAAATGTATATCAAGGGGGCCTGAGGAATAAAGGCCCCCTCGACATAAAATACATAAAAGGGGCCTGGGGTATAAAGGCCACCTTATAAAAAAAACAAACAAGGGTAATTTTTTTTTTTAAACGGGGTTACATACAGAACAAAGCTCCCTTTACACTGTCCCATCAAACACTCCCAGGGCAGATGCAGCACATGTTACATTAAGTAAATCTGGGTACTGAAACATTAGGAAGCAGATGCAAGAGGGAGAAGATGCTAAAACCTACCACCAAAGATGTAGAGTGAGTTGGTGGTATTTAGGAAGGTTCCAGCAGCCGCTGTGCGTCCCACGAACTCTGGGTCCCACGTGCTGACGTTGTACCAGCTGCCTGCACTCTGGTTGTCGTTGAGCGAAAGGTCACAGTTGCGACCAATGAACCCTGCCTGGCACTGGCAATGCTGAGACTGGAACAAAAAAGGAATAGTTCACACAAGATCCACATCACAAGAATCGCCAATCCCACTGCCCTGCATTAATCCCGAACTAATCCCACTGCCCTGCATCAATCCCAAACTAATCCCACTGCCCTGCATCAATCCCAAAATAATCCCACTGCCCTGCAGCCCAGTATCAATCCCAAACTAATCCCACTGCCCTGAATCAATCCCAAACTAATCCCACTGCCCTGCATCAATCCCAAAATAATCCCACTGCCCTGCAGCCCAGTATCAATCCCAAACTAATCCCACTGTCCTGCAGCCCAGTATCAATCCCAAACTAATCCCACTGTCCTGCACCTGAATCAATCCCAAACTAATCCCACTGTCCTGCAGCCCAGTATCAATCCCAAACTAATCCCACTGCCCTGCAGCCCAGTATCAATCCCAAACTAATCCCACTGTCCTGCAGCCCAGTATCAATCCCAAACTAATCTCACTGTCCTGCAGCCCAGT
Source organism: Heterodontus francisci (assembly GCF_036365525.1). Lineage (NCBI taxonomy): Eukaryota > Metazoa > Chordata > Chondrichthyes > Heterodontiformes > Heterodontidae > Heterodontus > Heterodontus francisci. The sequence goes on along the minus strand of NC_090409.1, from coordinate 30,606,525 downwards.
ATCAATCCCAAACTAATCCCACTGCCCTGCAGCCCAGTATCAATCCCAAACTAATCCCACTGCCCTGCAGCCCAGTATCAATCCCAAACTAATCCCACTGTCCTGCAGCCCAGTATCAATCCCAAACTAATCCCACTGCCCTGCAGCCCAGTATCAATCCCAAACTAATCCCACTGCCCTGCAGCCCAGTATCAATCCCAAACTAATCCCACTGCCCTGCAGCCCAGTATCAATCCCAAACTAATCCCACTGCCCTGCAGCCCAGTATCAATCCCAAACTAATCCCACTGTCCTGCAGCCCAGTATCAATCCCAAACTAATCCCACTGCCCTGCAGCCCAGTATCAATCCCAAACTAATCCCACTGTCCTGCAGCCCAGTATCAATCCCAAACTAATCCCACTGCCCTGCACCTGAATCAATCCCAAACTAATCCCACTGCCCTGCAGCCCAGTATCAATCCCAAACTAATCCCACTGTCCTGCAGCCCAGTATCAATCCCAAACTAATCCCACTGCCCTGCAGCCCAGTATCAATCCCAAACTAATCCCACTGCCCTGCAGCCCAGTATCAATCACAAACTAATCCCACTGCCCCGCAGCCCAGTATCAATCCCAAACTAATCCCACTGTCCTGCAGCCCAGTATCAATCCCAAACTAATCTCACTGTCCTGCGGCCCAGTATCAATCCCAAACTAATCCCACTGCCCTGCAGCCCAGTATCAATCCCAAACTAATCCCACTGCCCTGCAGCCCAGTATCAATCCCAAACTAATCCCACTGCCCTGCAGCCCAGTATCAATCTCAAACTAATCCCACTGCCCTGCAGCCCAGTATCAATCTCAAACTAATCCCACTGCCCTGCAGCCCAGTATCAATCTCAAACTAATCCCACTGCCCTGCAGCCCAGTATCAATCCCAAACTAATCCCACTGCCCTGCAGCCCAGTATCAATCTCAAACTAATCCCACTGCCCTGCAGCCCAGTATCAATCTCAAACTAATCCCACTGCCCTGCAGCCCAGTATCAATCTCAAACTAATCCCACTGCCCTGCAGCCCAGTATCAATCCCAAACTAATCCCACTGCCCTGCAGCCCAGTATCAATCCCAAACTAATCCCACTGCCCTGCAGCCCAGTATCAATCCCAAACTAATCCCACTGCCCTGCAGCCCAGTATCAATCCCAAACTAATCCCACTGCACTGCAGCCCAGTATCAATCCCAAACTAATCCCACTGCCCTGCAGCCCAGTATCAATCCCAAACTAATCCCACTGCCCTGCAGCCCAGTATCAATCTCAAACTAATCCCACTGCCCTGCAGCCCAGTATCAATCCCAAACTAATCCCACTGCCCTGCAGCCCAGTATCAATCCCAAACTAATCTCACTGTCCTGCAGCCCAGTATCAATCCCAAACTAATCCCACTGCCCTGCAGCCCAGTATCAATCCCAAACTAATCTCACTGCCCTGCAGCCCAGTATCAATCCCAAACTAATCCCACTGTCCTGCAGCCCAGTATCAATCCCAAACTAATCCCACTGCCCTGCAGCCCAGTATCAATCCCAAACTAATCCCACTGCCCTGCAGCCCAGTATCAATCCCAAACTAATCTCACTGTCCTGCAGCCCAGTATCAATCCCAAACTAATCTCACTGCCCTGCTGCCCAGTATCAATCCCAAACTAATCCCACTGCCCTGCAGCCCAGTATCAATCCCAAACTAATCCCACTGCCCTGCAGCCCAGTATCAATCCCAAACTAATCCCACTGTCCTGCAGCCCAGTATCAATCCCAAACTAATCTCACTGCCCTGCAGCCCAGTATCAATCCCAAACTAATCCCACTGCCCTGCAGCCCAGTATCAATCTCAAACTAATCCCACTGCCCTGCAGCCCTGTATCAATCTCAAACTAATCTCACTGCCCTGCAGCCCTGTATCAATCTCAAACTAATCCCACTGCCCTGCAGCCCAGTATCAATCCCAAACTAATCTCACTGTCCTGCAGCCCAGTATCAATCCCAAACTAATCCCACTGTCCTGCAGCCCAGTATCAATCCCAAACTAATCCCACTGCCCTGCAGCCCAGTATCAATCCCAAACTAATCTCACTGTCCTGCAGCCCAGTATCAATCCCAAACTAATCCCACTGTCCTGCAGCCCAGTATCAATCCCAAACTAATCCCCCTGCCCTGCAGCCCAGTATCAATCCCAAACTAATCCCACTGCCCTGCAGCCCAGTATCAATCCCAAACTAATCCCACTGCCCTGCAGCCCAGTATCAATCCCAAACTAATCCCACTGTCCTGCAGCCCAGTATCAATCCCAAACTAATCCCACTGTCCTGCAGCCCAGTATCAATCCCAAACTAATCCCACTGTCCTGCAGCCCAGTATCAATCACAAACTAATCCCACTGTCCTGCAGCCCAGTATCAATCCCAAACTAATCTCACTGTCCTGCAGCCCAGTATCAATCCCAAACTAATCTCACTGTCCTGCAGCCCAGTATCAATCCCAAACTAATCCCACTGCCCTGCAGCCCAGTATCAATCCCAAACTAATCTCACTGTCCTGCAGCCCAGTATCAATCCCAAACTAATCCCACTGTCCTGCAGCCCAGTATCAATCCCAAACTATTCCCACTGTCCTGCAGCCCAGTATCAATCCCAAACTAATCTCACTGCCCTGCAGCCCAGTATCAATCCCAAACTAATCCCACTGCCCTGCAGCCCAGTATCAATCCCAAACTAATCTCACTGCCCTGCAGCCCAGTATCAATCCCAAACTAATCTCACTGTCCTGCAGCCCAGTATCAATCCCAAACTAATCCCACTGCCCTGCAGCTCAGTATCAATCCTAAACTAATCCCACTGCCCTGCAGCCCAGTATCAATCCCAAACTAATCCCACTGCCCTGCAGCCCAGTATCAATCCCAAACTAATCCCACTGCCCTGCAGCCCTGTATCAATCCCAAACTAATCCCACTGTCCTGCAGCCCAGTATCAATCCTAAACTAATCCCACTGCCCTGCAGCCCAGTATCAATCCCAAACTAATCCCACTGCCCTGCAGCCCAGTATCAATCCCAAACTAATCCCACTGCCCTGCAGCCCAGTATCAATCCCAAACTAATCCCACTGCCCCGCAGCCCAGTATCAATCCCAAACTAATCCCACTGCCCTGCAGCCCAGTATCAATCCCAAACTAATCCCACTGTCCTGCAGCCCAGTATCAATCCCAAACTAATCCCACTGCCCTGCAGCCCAGTATCAATCCCAAACTAATCCCACTGCCCTGCAGCCCAGTATCAATCCCAAACTAATCCCACTGCCCTGCACCTGAATCAATCCCAAACTAATCCCACTGCCCTGCAGCCCAGTATCAATCCCAAACTAATCCCACTGCCCCGCAGCCCAGTATCAATCCCAAACTAATCCCACTGCCCTGCAGCCCAGTATCAATCCCAAACTAATCCCACTGCCCTGCACCTGAATCAATCCCAAACTAATCCCACTGCCCTGCAGCCCAGTATCAATCCCAAACTAATCCCACTGTCCTGCAGCCCAGTATCAATCCCAAACTAATCCCACTGTCCTGCAGCACAGTATCAATCCCAAACTAATCCCACTGCCCTGCAGCCCAGTATCAATCCCAAACTAATCCCACTGCCCTGCAGCCCAGTATCAATCCCAAACTAATCCCACTGCCCTGCAGCCCAGTATCAATCCCAAACTAATCCCACTGCCCTGCAGCCCAGTATCAATCCCAAACTAATCCCACTGCCCTGCAGCCCAGTATCAATCCCAAACTAATCCCACTGCCCTGCAGCCCAGTATCAATCCCAAACTAATCCCACTGCCCTGCACCTGAATCAATCCCAAACTAATCTCACTGCCCTGCAGCCCAGTATCAATCCCAAACTAATCCCACTGCCCCGCAGCCCAGTATCAATCCCAAACTAATCCCACTGCCCTGCAGCCCAGTATCAATCCCAAACTAATCTCACTGCCCTGCACCTGAATCAATCCCAAATTAATCTCACTGCCCTGCACCTGAATCAATCCCAAACTAATCTCACTGTCCTGCAACCCAGTATCAATCCCAAACTAATCCCACTGCCCTGCAGCCCAGTATCAATCCCAAACTAATCTCACTGTCCTGCAGCCCAGTATCAATCCCAAACTAATCCCACTGTCCTGCAGCCCAGTATCAATCCCAAACTAATCCCACTGCCCTGCAGCCCAGTATCAATCCCAAACTAATCCCACTGTCCTGCAGCCCAGTATCAATCCCAAACTAATCCCACTGCCCTGCAGCCCAGTATCAATCCCAAACTAATCCCACTGTCCTGCAGCCCAGTATCAATCCCAAACTAATCCCACTGTCCTGCAGCCCAGTATCAATCCCAAACTAATCCCACTGCCCTGCAGCCCAGTATCAATCCCAAACTAATCCCACTGTCCTGCAGCCCAGTATCAATCCCAAACTAATCCCACTGCCCTGCAGCCCAGTATCAATCCCAAACTAATCCCACTGTCCTGCAGCCCAGTATCAATCCCAAACTAATCCCACTGTCCTGCAGCCCAGTATCAATCCCAAACTAATCCCACTGCCCTGCAGCCCAGTATCAATCCCAAACTAATCCCACTGCCCTGCAGCCCAGTATCAATCCCAAACTAATCCCACTGTCCTGCAGCCCAGTATCAATCACAAACTAATCTCACTGCCCTGCAGCCCAGTATCAATCCCAAACTCATCCCACTGCCCTGCAGCCCAGTATCAATCACAAACTAATCTCACTGCCCTGCAGCCCAGTATCAATCCCAAACTAATCCCACTGCCCTGCAGCCCAGTATCAATCCCAAACTAATCCGACTGCCCTGCACCTGAATCAATCCCAAACTAATCTCACTGCCCTGCAGCCCAGTATCAATCCCAAACTAATCCCACTGCCCTGCAGCCCAGTATCAATCCCAAACTAATCCCACTGTCCTGCAGCCCAGTATCAATCCCAAACTAATCCCACTGCCCTGCAGCCCAGTATCAATCCCAAACTAATCCCACTGCCCTGCAGCCCAGTATCAATCCCAAACTAATCTCACTGCCCTGCAGCCCAGTATCAATCCCAAACTAATCCCACTGCCCTGCAGCCCAGTATCAATCCCAAACTAATCCCACTGTCCTGCAGCCCAGTATCAATCCCAAACTAATCCCACTGCCCTGCAGCCCAGTATCAATCCCAAACTAATCCCACTGCCCTGCAGCCCAGTATCAATCCCAAACTAATCCCACTGCCCTGCAGCCCAGTATCAATCCCAAACTAATCCCACTGCCCTGCAGCCCAGTATCAATCCCAAACTAATCCCACTGCCCTGCAGCCCAGTATCAATCCCAAACTAATCCCACTGCCCTACAGCTCAGTATCAATCCAAAACTAATCTCACTGCCCTGCAGCCCAGTATCAATCTCAAACTAATCCCACTGCCCTGCAGCACTGTATCAATCCCAAACTAATCCCACTGCCCTGCAGCCCAGTATCAATCCCAAACTAAACCCATTGCCCCACTCTCACCCATTAGCCCTGCACAAAACCCATACTCGTTCCACTGCCCTTCGCTCTCCCTATTTCTTGGGCCCTTCCTCTTCCGCCCATTCAATCACCATGTTTTTGCCTTTAATCATTTTATGAAAATCTACTTGTCTTTAATGTTCTTTGCACTGTTATCATGCACTTTTTCACCCCTCTTTTTCCTCTCCACTTTGTAACCTTAAAAATCGGTTTTTCGCCCTCTTACAGATGCTTTATTTTGCCACTCTGATCCTGTTAGTTTGCACCTTAACTCGTTCTTAAATATTTCCCACTGCTGCTCTTGTGCTTAATCTACCAGTTTCTCTCTCCAACTAACCTGGCCTTTCAGCCACCCAAATCTCCTCTATTCCAGTCCAACACCTTGTTCCTTGTTCTATTCCGAGTGTAACACGAATTATGCTCTGAAGACCAAGCGCCAAATGTCTGCAGGCTTGTGCCAGCTAACTCCTCGGAACTGGGTCCAACGCCGCACCTTCCCCTCTTGGGCTGTGTCGTTTAATAATTGGGAAAGAGAGGCTGCCCCATTCTGACCAGCACCGACAAGAACTCTCTCCACTCTACCTCTGAATACAATGACTGAGTCTTACCCCAACACACTGTCCGTGCGACACACAATATTCACTGCAGTTCTGGACATTACAGGCGACTCCACTCCACCCCGAATGACAAGTGCAGGTTCCAGCGAGGTCACATGTCCCGTGGCCAGAGCACCCCATAGGGCAGAGTGTGAAAATATAGGTGGCGTTAAACCCCAGCAGGTTGTAATTGGCGTCACTGAACAAGTGGAGGAGCATCTGCGGAGAGACAAACAGAGACAGGATCAGAATTCAGAGCTCCAGAGGCTGGCACAGCCAAGCCAGCACAGCCTCGTATCCGTCACGCACAGCCGCGTTCGCACGTCGACCGCCACCAACGCCACACCAGCATACGCAGCGACCCACACTCAGGCGTTCACACCGCTGCCGCCCGCAGGCAGGCCCACGCTCCCACAGCCACGGTTCCACTGACCTTTCCCGATTGTGCTTCGATGGGTTCCGGCAGTGTGTTCCCGCTCAGACTGGCGAGGAGCGGGCTGCTGTACGAGTCACCATCATAAATGAAGAGGTAGTCGTAGGTACATTCAGTGTCCAGGAACATGAAGGTCAGGACGATGCGGAAACTGCTGTTTGGGGCTTTAAACAAAAAAGCTTCGCTCAGTGCCAGATCGACACACAAAACACCCGCTGGTAAGCACATGGCACAACACAAAAACACCCGACTCGACATAAAAAACACCCGGCATTAAACACATGGCACAACAGAAAAACACTCGGCTCGATGCCACAAAAAACAACCGGCTCGAGGGTAAAAACACCCATCTCACTTATGCTGCCTGTATCTTAACGCGCAGAAAGTCCAGTCCACCCGCTGACCTACCCTGGCTTCTGATTAAGTAACGCATCAATTTTAAAACTCGAAAATTCATTTTGTAATCTTTCCAAGGACTCACCCCTATCTCGGTAATCTCTGAAATTGTTCTAAGGACTCTCCCCTATCTCTGTAATCTCTGAAATTGTTCTAAGGACTCTCCCCTATCCCTGTAATTGTTCTAAGGACTCTCCCCTATCTCTGTAATCTCTGAAATTGTTCAAAGGACTCTCCCCTATCTCTGTAATCTCTGAAATTGTTCTAAGGACTCACCCCTATCTCTGTAATCTCTGAAATTGTTCTAAGGGCTCACCCCTATCTCTGTAATCTCTGAAATTGTTCTAAGGACTCTCCCCTATCTCTGTAATCTCTGAAATTGTTCTATGGACTCTCGCCTATCCCTGTAATTGTTCTAAGGACTCTCCCCTATCTCTGTAATCTCTGAAATTGTTCTAAGGGCTCACCCCTATCTCTGTAATCTCTGAAATTGTTCTAAGGACTCTCCCCTATCTCTGTAATCTCTGAAATTGTTCTAAGGACTCTCCCCCATCTCTGTAATCTCTGAAATTGCTCTAAGGACTCTCCCCCATCTCTGTAATCTCTGAAATTGTTCTAAGGACTCTCCCCCATCTCTGTAATCTCTGAAATTGTTCTAAGGACTCTCCCCTAACTCTGTAATCTCTGAAATTGTTCGAAGGACTCTCCCCTATCTCTGTAATCTCTGAAATTGTTCTAAGGACTCTCCCCTATCTCTGTAATCTCTGAAATTGTTCTAAGGACTCTCCCCCATCTCTGTAATCTCTGAAATTGTTCTAAGGACTCTCCCCTATCTCTCTAATCTCTGACATTGTTCTAAGGACTCTTCCCTATCTCTGTAATCTCTGTAATTGTTCTAAGGACTCTCCCCTATCTCTGTAATCTCTGAAATTGTTCTAAGGACTCTCCCCCATCTCTGTAATCTCTGAAATTGTTCTAAGGACTCACCCCTATCTCTGTAATCTCTGAAATTGTTCTAAGGACTCTCCCCTATCTCTGTAATCTCTGAAATTGTTCTAAGGACTCTCCCCCATCTCTGTAATCTCTGAAATTGTTCTAAGGACTCACCCCTATCTCTGTAATCTCTGAAATTGCTCTAAGGACTCACCCCTATCTCTGTAATCTCTGAAATTGTTCTAAGGACTCAACCCTATCTCTGTAATCTCTGAAATTGTTCTAAGGACTCACCCCTATCTCTGTAATCTCTGAAATTGTTCTAAGGACTCTCCCCTATCTCTGTAATCTCTGAAATTGTTCTAAGGACTCTCCCCTATCTCTGTAATCTCTGAAATTGTTCTAAGGACTCACCCCTATCTCTGTAATCTCTGAAATTGTTCTAAGGACTCTCCCCTATCTCTGTAATCTCTGAAATTACTCTAAGGACTCTCCCCTATCTCTGTAATCTCTGAAATTACTCTAAGGACTCTCCCCTATCTCTGTAATCTCTGAAATTACTCTAAGGACTCACCCCTATCTCTGTAATCGTTCTAAGGACTCTCCCCTATCTCTGTAATCTCTGAAATTGCTCTAAGGACTCTCCCCTATCTCTGTAATCTCTGAAATTGCTCTAAGGACTCTCCGCTATCTCTGTAATCTCCTCTGGGATCTTTGTGCTCCTGTAAATCTGGAGTTTGTGCATCCCTGATTTCAGTTACTCCACCATTGGCGGCTGTGCCTTCAGCTGCCTGGGCCTCAAGCTCTGCAATTCCCTCTCTCGCTCTCCTCCTTTAATAGTCCTTCAAATCCACTTTGTTGACCAAGCTTTTGATTACCTCTCCTAATATCTCCTGTGTCTCACTGCAAAGTTTTAAAAACAGAACATAAAAAAAGAGGAGGAATAGCCATGCAGCCCGTTGCGCCTGCTCCACCATTCAATACCATCATGGCTGATCTTGTGCTTCAATTCCACTTTCTTGCCCGCTCCCCATATCCCTTGATTCCCGGAAAGACCAAATGCCTCTATCTATCCCAGCCTCAAATGTATTAAACGGTGGAGAATCCCTCCGGGGTCGAGAATTCCAAAGATTTACAACCCTCTGAGTGAAGCGGTTTCTCCTCATCACAGTCGTGAATGAGTGACCTTTTATGCTGAGACTGTGACCCCGTGTTTTAGATTCCCCGATCTCTCAGTGTCTACCCTATCCAGCCCCTTCAGAATCTTGTGTGTTTCAATGAGATCGCCTCTCATTCTTCAAAACTCCAGCGAGGACAGACCCAATTTACTCAGCCTCTCATCATAGGGACCAGTGCAGTGAACCTTCATTGTACTGCCTTCAATGCATGTATATCCTTCCTGAAATATGGAGACCAAAACTGCACACAGTCCTCCAGGTGTGCTCTCACCAAAGCCCTGTATAATTGTAGCAAGACTTCTTTATTCCTGTTCTCCAATCCCCTTGCAATAAAGGCCAACATGCCATTTGCCTTCCCAATTCTTTACGATACCTGCATGTTAACTTTTTACTCCTCGCATGACTACACCCAAGTGCCTCTGAACTTCAAAATTTACAAGTTTCACGTCTTTTACAAAATAATCTGCTTTTCTAATATTACGACCAAAGTGAATAGAAACATCGAAAATAGGAGCAGGAGTAGGCCGTTTGGCTCTTCGAGCCTGCTTCGCCATTCATTATCATGGCTGATCATCCAACTCAGTCGCCTGTTCCCACTTTCGCCCCATACTTTGATCCCTTTCACCCCAAGGGCTGTATCTAACTCCTTCTTGAAAACATACAACGTTTTGGCCTCAGCTGCTTTCTGTGGTAGCGAATTCCACAGACTCACCACTCTCTGGGTGAAGAAATTTCTCCTCATCTCAGTCCTGAAAGGTTTATCCCGTATCCTTAGTCTACGACCCCTGGTTTTGGACTCCTCCACCTTCCTGCATCTACCCTGTCAAGTCCTGATAGAATTTTATAGGTTTCTACGAGATCCCCCCTCACTCTTCTGAACTCCAGCAAATATAATCCTAACCTATAATGGCTCCTCGTTCGTCAGTCCCGCCATCCCAGGAATCAGTCTGGTAAACCTTCACTGCACTCCCTCTATAGCAAGAACATCCTTCCTCAGATAAGGAGACCAAAACTGCACACACTATTTCAGGTGTGGCCTCACCAAGGCCCTGTATAATTGCAGCAAGACATCCCTGCTCCTGTACTCTAATCCTCTCGCTATGAAGACCAACATACCATTTGCCTTTTTTACCGCCTGTTACACCTGCATGTTTACCTTCTGCGACTGGTGTACAAGAACACCCAGGTCTCGCTGCATATTCCCCTCTCTCAGTTTATCGCCGTTCAGATAATAATCTGCCTTCCTGTTTTTGCTACCAAAGTGGATAACCTCACATTTATCCACATTATACTGCATCTGCCATGCATTAGCCCACTCACTCAACTTGTCCAAATCACCCTGAATCCTCCTCACAACTCACCCCACCCCACCCAATTTTGTGTCATCTGCAAATTTGCAGATATTACATTTAGTTCCCTTATCTAAATCATTAATATATATTGTGAATAGCTGGGGTCCTAGCACCGATCCCTGCGGTACCCCACTAGTCACTACCTGCCATTCAGAAAAAGACCCATTTATCCCTACTCTTTGTTTCCTGTCTGCCAACCAATTTTCTATCCATCGCAATACACTACCCCCAATCCCATGCGCTTTAATTTAAATGCTAATCTCTTATGTGGGACTTAGTCGAAAGCCTTCTGAAAATCCAAATAAACCACATTCACTGGCTCCCCCTCACCAACTCTACTAGTTACATCCTCGAACAATTCTAGCAGATTTGACAAGCATGATTTCCCTTTCGTAAATCCATGCTGACTCTGCCCGATTCTACCACTGTTCTCTGAATGCTCTGCTATAAAATCTTTGATAATGGACTGTAGAATTTTTCCCACTACCGATGTCAGGCTGACTGGTTTATAATTCCCTGCTTTCTCTCTACCTCCCTTTTTAAATACTGGGGTTACATTAGCTACCCTCTAATCTGTAGGAACTGTTCCAGAGTCTATAGAATCTTGGAAGATGACCATCAATGCATCCACTATTTCTAGGGCCACTTCCTTAAGTACACTGGGATGCATACCATCAGGCCCTGGGGATTTATCAGCCTTCAATCCCATCAATTTCCCCAACATCATTTCTCTACGAATACTGATTTCCTTCAGTTCCTCTCTCTCACTAAGCCCTGTGTTCCCCAGTATTTTTGGTATGATATTTGTGTCCTCTGTGAAGACAGAACCAAAGCATTTATTTGGTCAGCCATTTCTTTGTTCCCCATAATAAATTCCCCTGTTTCTGACGATGAAGGACCTACATTTGTCTTCACCAATCTTTTTCTCCTCACATACCTATAGAAACCTTTACAGTCAGTTTTTATGTTCCCCGCAAGCTTGCTCTTGTAGTCTATTTTCCCCTTCTTAATCAATCCCTTGGTCCTCTTTTGCTGAATTCTAAACTGCTCCCAATCCTCAGGTCTGTTGTTTTTCCTGGCAAATTTATATGCCTCTTCCTTGGATCTAATGCTATCTCTAATTTCCCTTGTAAGCCATGGTTTTGGCTACCTTCCCCGTTTTACTTTTGCGCCAGACAGGGATAAACAATTGGAGCAGTTCATCCATTGACTATCCACTGTCATCCCTTTAAGTAACATTTCCCAATCCGTCATAGCCAACTCGCACCTCATACCTCCATAGTTTCCTTTACTAAGATTCCGGACCCTAGTCTCAGAGTCAACTACGTCACTCTCCATCTTGATGAAGAATTCTATCATATTATGATCGCTCATCCCCAAGGGGTCTCACACCACTGGATTGTCAATTATTCCTCTCTCATTACACAATACCCAGTCTAGGATGGCCTGTTCTCTAGCTGGTTCCTCAACGTATTGGTCCAGAAAACCATCCCGTATACATCCCTAACAAACCCACACCTCCCCACATTACATTCCGTCTGCCACCATTCACTTAACCTGTCTATATCTCTTTGCAGCCTCTGTACGTCCTCCTCACAGCTTTCATTCCCACCTAGCTTTGTATCGCCAGCCAACTTAGATACATTACTCTCGGTCTCTTAGTCTAAGTCATTACTATAGGTTGTAAATAGCTGAGGCCCCAGCACTGATCCTTGCAGCACTCCACCATTTACTGCCTGCCAACTTGAAAATGCCCCGTTTATGCCCACTCTTTCCTTCCAGTCTGTTAACCAATCCTGTGCCCATGCTAATATATTACCCTCAACTCCATGATCCTTTTATGTGGCACCTTATCAAATGCTTTTTTGGAAATCCAAGTATACTATATTACTGGTTCCCCTATATCTACCCTACTAGTTACACCCTCAAAAATCTCCATGAAATCTGTCAAACACCATTTGCCTTTTGTAAAATCATACCGACTCTCTCCGGCCATACCACGATTCGCTAAGTGCACCTTTAAGACTTCCTGAATAGATTGCAGCACTGTTCCGACAACTGATTTCAGGCTAACTGGCCAGTACTTCCCTGTTTTCTCTCTCCCTCCTTTCTTGAACAGTGGTGTTACACCATTCTAGTATCTGGGGAATTTTGGAAAATCTAGGACATTGGCCATCAGGTTGTGGTGATTTGTTGCACTTTCATCTCTCAAGTTTTACCAACACTTTTCCTCTTTTGTTATCAATTGCCTCTATTTCTGGTACATAACTTTGTGTCTGTCTTCACAGTAAAAGACACAAGATATTTCTTCAACGCCTGCCATTTCCTCATTCCCCATGATAATTTCCCCTGTTTAAAGGACCAACATTTATTTTGGCTAGTCCCTTCTTTTTTATATAACTGTAAAAGCTCTCAAAATCTGTTTTTTAATATTCCTGGCTAGTTTACCCTCATGTTCTATTTTTCCCTTTTAAATCCGCTTTTTGGTCGCCCTTTGCTGGTTCCTAAAACACTCCCAATCCAAAACTTACTATTTTTTGCGAGATTATAAGCCTCTTATTTTAATATAATACAGTTCTTAACCTCCCTTGTAAGACACAGAATTTTTCTTGCTTACTTTTTGTTTTTCAATGGAATGTATTTTTGTTGAACATTTTGAATAGCTTCTTTAAATGTTTCCCACTGTTTATTTCCCGCCAGACATTTCAGTCTACTTACCCAATCAACCCTCATACCTCGAATTGGCGCTGTTTAGGCTTAAGATTCTTATTTGTGATTGGAGCGTGTCATTTTCAAACTTAATACAGAATTCAATTATATTATGATCACTATTTCCCAGCGGATCTTTTACTATGAGATTACAAATTAACCCTGCCTCATTAGATCGAAAATAGCTTTATCCCTAGTTGGTCACACAACGTACTGCTCCAAGAAACAGTCCCGAAAACATTCTACAAACGTCCAGACCACATTTGCCAATTTGATTAGTCCAGTCTATAAGATTAAAGTCACCCACAATTATTATAATGCCTTTGTTACATGCTCCGATAATTTCCTGTTTAACGCTATGTCTAACAGTATAACTACTGTCGGGGGACCTATGAACTACTCCCACCAACATTTTCCGACTCTTGCTATTTCAAATCTCCACCCATCCTGATTCTACTTCCTGATCTTCCGAGCCAAGATCTTTTTTCATGTATGCAGTCATCCTATACTATGGAGGTTAGCCCTCCTCCTTTTGCTTTCTGCCTGTTTTTTCAAAATGTTGTACACCCTGGAATATTTATTGCCCAAACTCGGTCACCTTGTAACCAATGTTTGATAAAATGCCTGTGACATGCCTCGGGAAGTTTTACTGTGTTAAAGGTGCTGTGTTAATGCAAGTTGTTGTTGTTATAGCCTGGCTCACGCACAAAGACAGGTTATTTAGCCACACTCAGCGGGCAGTGCCCACTCAACCTCTCCTCCCAGCCAACATCTTCAGCCACAGAACCCTCTCCAGGAAGAGTCAGCAGCTGAACGTGGAGAATCGGTCCATGAAAATTGTAAATTGCGGACAGGACGCGGCCATTCAGCCCCTCGAGTCTGTCCCAACTTTCAGTTAGATCACGGCTTCTCCGAATCTGAGCTCCATCTATCCCCCTTGGTTCTGTAACCCTTACTCAACAAAAACCTCCTCTCTCCTCACTATCCCAAGCCCCGAACATTCCTTTCAGGTGAAGCAGCGATTTACTTGTACTTCTTTCAATGTAGTATACTGTATTCACTGCTCGCAATGTGGTCTCCTCGACACTGGGGAGACCAAGCGCAGATTGGGTGACCGTTTTGCGGAACACCCCCGCTCAGTCCGCAAGCAGGACCCTGAGCTTCCGGTTGCTTGCCATTTCAACACTCCCCCCCCGCCCTGCTCTCATGCTCACATCTCTGTCCTGGGATTGCTACAGTGTTCCAGTGAACATCAACACAAGCTCGAGGAACAGCATCTCATTTACCGATTAGGCACACTACAGCCTGCCGGACTGAACATTGAGATCAATAATTTCAGAGCATGACAGCCCATTTTACTTTCATTTTTAGTTGGGTTTTTTTTCTTTTTTTACATTTTTTAACCACCTTTTTTTTTTGCACTTATTTCATTTCATCTTAGTTTGTTCAGTTTGCTTACCCAGTTTTTTTTCATGTTTACACTTGCTGCTGTTCAATATTCAGTCCGTTAACACCTAATCTGTACTAATGCTTTGTTTAGTTTAGTTTAGAGATACAGCACTGAAACAGGCCCTTCGGCCCACCGAGTCTGTGCTGACCACCAACCACCCATTTATACTAATCCTACACTAATCCCATATTCCTACCACATCCCAACCTGTCCCTATATTTCCCTACCACCTACCTATACGAGGGGCAATTTATAATGGCCAATTAACCTATCAACCTGCAACTCTTTGGCATGTGGGAGGAAACCGGAGCACCCGGAGGAAACCCACGCAGACACAGGGAGAACTTGCAAACTCCACACAGGCAGTACCCAGAACTGAAGCTAGGTCGCTGGAGCTGTGAGGCTGCGGTGCTAACCACTGCGCCGCCAAGTCTTTCAACACACCTTTAACATATTGTTCACCTTTGCTGCATGACCTTTTGGTCAGCTATGTGGCCTTGTCCAATCTGCACCTTCTCCTTTGTTATCTCTTGCCCCACCCCCACCTCACTTGCTTATAACCTGTGACATTTTTAATATTTGCCAGTTCCGAAGAAGGGTCACTGACCCGAAACGTTAACACTGCTTCTCTTTCCACAGATGCTGCCAGACCTGCTGAGTGGTTCCAGCATTTCTTGTTTTTATTTCAGATTTCCACAGTATTTTGCTTTTATAAAAAATCTACCAGCCTCACTTTTGACATTTTCAACTGATCCCCACCCAGCCTCAAATTTTTGGGGGAACACAAGTCCAGATTTCCACGAAATGAACAAGCAATCCCTGACATCCCCCCCTGAATGGCCTGGTTCTAATATTAAGGTCATGCCCTGCCTGGTTCTGGTCTCCCCAACCAGATAATCGTTTCTTTCTATCTCCACTATCAATTGCTCGATTCATCTTCAACACCTCCATTAGAACATCCGTTAATCCTCTATACTCTGATACAAGCCGAGTCTATGCAACCTGTCCTCGCGATTCCCTTTTAGCCCCAGTGCCATGCTGTTGAATCTGTGCTGCAACTTCCCCCGAGGCCAAGCGCTCCTTCCTGAGGTGTCCTGCCCAGCACTGAACGCAGTCACTTCAGATTCAATCTTTGTTCCGCGGTAATGCACCTTCTGCCGCCGTGTATTCCAGCCCTCTCGAGCTTCAAACAAAATCTGCTCAGCACGAACTCACCTTGGATAAGCCACTCGCAGTTGCCGTTGACAGAGTAGTTCCCCGGTCCGTCGGTCACGAAGCCCGGCTGTTGACTGCGGAGCTGCCGCTGCCCTTTGCATTCTCCAGCTCGCCCCCTCTGACACAGCAGCAACACCAGTAAGGTCAGCCTGTGCAACATCCGCAGCCTCTTCCTGTGCTCGCCCCACGTGGCAGCCCCCATCCTGCGCTCTCCGGTGGCCGCGGTGGGGGTAGGGGTAGGGGTAGGGGGGAGGGGCACCGTCTGGTTCCAGCCTGCAAGCGATTGGCTTACTGACCCAGGTCAATCACCCGAGCAGCCAGGGTCGAAGGTCGGCTCCATCACGTGCTGTGAAGAAACAAACTGTGTTTAGGGGGCGACACTTGGAACAGGTGCTGCTCTCCACCCGCCTCTAGGCTATGCCCACAGACCGTGTATACATCTGCTGATACAACAAACAGCCTGCCACATTTCTGCCCAGTCTCCAGTCCTCGTCTCAGTTAACCGGAAGCCTCGGAGCCCAGGCATCTCCCACTGCCACTGACAGTAAACAGCCGGTAACAAAGTGGTACACAGAATGTACAAATGCGGAAACAGGCCATTCAGTCCAACTTGGGTTTCTGCTCCATATGAACCTCCTCCCAGCCCTCTTCATCTCACTCTACCAGTGTAACACACTGAGTCAATCAATATTCACTGTGTGTGTGTGTGTGTGTGTGTGTGTGTGCACCCACCCCAGGGCCAGCAGCTGACCTCCTCTCCCAGTCCTGCTTTTTCACTCTCTGAACAGCTCCACATCTCTCACTTCCGGTCTGCCTCTCCTTCTGTCTGTCCGTCGTCCCCTCCATTCCTCTACCGCACACTCCCTGGCTCTCTCTCCCGTCTCTCTGCCTCCTTCTCTTTTTCTGCCTGCGTCTGTCTCTCTCCCCCTCTCCCTGCGTCACACCATCTCTCTCCCCCTCTCCCTCCCTCGCCCCATCCCTCTCCCCCTCGATCCATCTCTCTCCCCCTCGCCCCATCTCTCTCCCCCTCGCCCCATCCCTCACCCCATCTCTCTCCCCCTCGCCCCATCCCTCACCCCCTCGCCCCATCCCTCACCCCCTCGCCCCATCTCTCTCCCCCTCACCCCATCTCTCTCCCCCTGGCCCCATCCCTCACCCCATCTTTCTCCCCCCCGCCCCATCCCTCCCTCCATCTCTCTCCCTGCCTCGCCCCATCTCTCTCCCCTCCATCTCTCTCCCTCCCTCGCCCCATCTCTCTCCCCTCCCTCCCTCCATCTCTCTCCCCCGCCCCATCTCTCTCCCCTCCCTCCCTCCATCTCGCTCCCCCGCCCCATCTCTCTCCCCCCCTCCCTCGCCCCAGCTCTCTCCCCCCTCCCTCCCTCGCCCCAGCTCTCTCCTCCCCTCCCTCGCCCCAGCTCTCTCCCCCCCTCCCTCGCCCCAGCTCTCTCCCCCCCTCCCTCGCCCCAGTTCTCTCCCCCCCACTCCCCCCCTCCCTCGCCCCAGTTCTCTCCCCCCCACTCCCTCCCTCCCTCGCCCCATCTGTCTCCCCCCCTCCCCCCATCTCTCTCCCCCCCTCCCTCCCTCGCCCCATCTGTCTCCCCCCCTCCCCCCATCTCTCTCCCCCCCACCCCCCATCTCTCTCCCCCCCACCCTCCCTCGCCCCATCTCTCTCCCCACCCACCCTCCCTCGCCCCATCTCTCTCCCCCCCCACCCTCCCTCGCCCCATCTCTCTCCCCCCTCCCTCCCTCGCCCCATCTCTCTCCCCCCCTCGCCCCATCTCCCTCCCTCCCTCGCCCCATCTCTCTCCCCCCCTCGCCCCATCTCTCTCCCCCCCCCCCCATCTCTCTCCCCCCCCCTCCCCATCTCTCTCCCCCCCCCTCCCCATCTCTCTCCCCCCCCCTCCCCATCTCTCTCCCCCCCCCTCCCCATCTTTCTCCCCCCCCTCGCCCCATCTCTCTTCCCCCCCCCTCGCCCCATCTCTCTTCCCCCCCCCTCGCCCCATCTCTCTCCCCCCCCTCCCTCGCCCCATCTCTCTCGCCCCCCTCCCTCGCCCCATCTCTCTCGCCCCCCTCCCTCGCCCCATCTCTCTCGCCCCCCTCCCTCGCCCCATCTCTCTCCCCCCCTCCCTATCTCTCTCCCCCCCCTCCCTCGCCCCATCTCTCTCCCCCCCCTCCCTCGCCCCATCTCTCTCCCCCCCCCTCCCTCGCCCCATCTCTCTCCCCCCCCCTCCCTCGCCCCATCTCTCTCCCCCCCCTCCCTCGCCCCATCTCTCTCCCCCCCCCTCCCTCGCCCCATCTCTCTCCCCCCATCTCTCTCCCCCCATCCCTCCCTCGCCCCATCTCTCTCCCCCCCCACCCTCCCTCGCCCCATCTCTCTCCCCCCCACCCTCCCTCGCCCCATCTCTCTCCCCCCCACCCTCCCTCACCCCATCTCTCCCCCCCTCGCCCCATCTCCCTCCCCCCCCTCGCCCCATCTCCCTCCCTCGCCCCATCTCTCTCCCCCCCTCCCTCCCTCCCCCCATCTCTCTCCCCCCCCACCCTCCCTCGCCCCATCTCTCTCCCCCCCCACCCTCCCTCGCCCCATCTCTCTCCCCCCCCACCCTCCCTCGCCCCATCTCTCTCCCCCCCCACCCTCCCTCGCCCCATCTCTCTCCCCCCCCACCCTCCCTCGCCCCATCTCTCTCCCCCCCTCCCTCCCTCGCCCCATCTCTCTCCCCCCCTCGCCCCATCTCCCTCCCTCCCTCGCCCCATCTCCCTCCCTCGCCCCATCTCTCTCCCTCCCTCCCCCCATCTCTCTCCCCCCCACCCTCCCTCGCCCCATCTCTCTCCCTCCCTCCCCCCATCTCTCTCCCCCCCACCCTCCCTCGCCCCATCTCTCTCCCCCCCCACCCTCCCTCGCCCCATCTCTCTCCCCCCCCACCCTCCCTCGCCCCATCTCTCTCCCCCCCCACCCTCCCTCGCCCCATCTCTCTCCCCCCCTCCCTCCCTCGCCCCATCTCTCTCCCCCCCTCGCCCCATCTCCCTCGCCCCATCTCTCTCCCCCCCTCCCTCGCCCCATCTCTCTCCCCCCCCCCCTCGCCCCATCTCTCTCCCCCCCCCCCTCGCCCCATCTCTCTCCCCCCCCCCTCCCTCGCCCCATCTCTCTCCCCCCCCCTCCCTCGCCCCATCTCTCTCCCCCCCCTCCCCATCTCTCTCCCCCCCCTCCCCCGCCCCATCTCTCTCCCCCCCCCCTCCCTCGCCCCATCTCTCTCCCCCCCCCCTCCCTCGCCCCATCTCTCTCCCCCCCCTCCCCATCTCTCTCCCCCCCCCTCCCCCGCCCCATCTCTCTCCCCCCCTCCCCATCTCTCTCCCCCCCCCTCCCCCGCCCCATCTCTCTCCCCCCCCTCCCCATCTCTCTCCCCCCCCCTCCCCATCTCTCTCCCCCCCCCTCGCCCATCTCTCTCCCCCCCCCTCGCCCATCTCTCTCCCCCCCCCTCGCCCCATCTCTCTCCCCCCCCCCTCGCCCCATCTCTCTCCCCCCCCCCTCGCCCCATCTCTCTCCCCCCCCCCTCGCCCCATCTCTCTCCCCCCCCTCGCCCCATCTCTCTCCCCCCCCTCGCCCCATCTCTCTCCCCCCCCCTCCCTCGCCCCATCTCTCTCCCCCCCCCTCCCTCGCCCCATCTCTCTCCCCCCCC
Organism: Heterodontus francisci; assembly: GCF_036365525.1. Classification (NCBI taxonomy): domain Eukaryota; kingdom Metazoa; phylum Chordata; class Chondrichthyes; order Heterodontiformes; family Heterodontidae; genus Heterodontus; species Heterodontus francisci. Next base: position 30,587,022 of record NC_090409.1, on the reverse strand, counting down.
CTCGCCCCATCTCTCTCCCCCCCCCTCCCTCGCCCCATCTCTCTCCCCCCCCCTCGCCCCATCTCTCTCCCCCCCCCTCGCCCCATCTCTCTCCCCCCCTCGCCCCATCTCTCTCCCCCCCTCGCCCCATCTCTCTCCCCCCCCCTCCCTCGCCCCATCTCTCTCCCCCCCCCTCCCTCGCCCCATCTCTCTCCCCCCCCCTCCCTCGCCCCATCTCTCTCCCCCCCCCTCCCTCGCCCCATCTCTCTCCCCCCCCCTCCCTCGCCCCATCTCTCTCCCCCCCCTCCCTCGCCCCATCTCTCTCCCCCCCCCTCCCTCGCCCCATCTCTCTCACCCCCCTCCCTCGCCCCATCTCTCTCCCCCCCCTCCCTCGCCCCATCTCTCTCACCCCCCTCCCTCGCCCCATCTCTCTCCCCCCCCTCCCTCGCCCCATCTCTCTCCCCCCCCTCCCTATCTCTCTCCCCCCCTCCCTCGCCCCATCTCTCTCCCCCCCCTCCCTCGCCCCATCTCTCTCCCCCCCCCTCCCTCGCCCCATCTCTCTCCCCCCCCTCCCTATCTCTCTCCCCCCCCTCCCTCGCCCCATCTCTCTCCCCCCCCTCCCTATCTCTCTCCCCCCCCTCCCTCGCCCCATCTCTCTCCCCCCCTCCCTATCTCTCTCCCCCCCCTCCCTATCTCTCTCCCCCCCCCTCCCTCGCCCCATCTCTCTCCCCCCCCCTCCCTCGCCCCATCTCTCTCCCCCCCCCTCCCTCGCCCCATCTCCCTCCCTCGCCCCATCTCTCTCCCCCCCTCCCTCCCTCGCCCCATCTCTCTCCCCCCCACCCTCCCTCGCCCCATCTCTCTCCCCCCCTCGCCCCATCTCTCTCCCCCCCTCGCCCCATCTCCCTCCCCCCCCTCGCCCCATCTCCCTCCCCCCCCTCGCCCCATCTCCCTCCCTCGCCCCATCTCTCTCCCCCCCTCCCTCCCTCGCCCCATCTCCCTCCCCCCCCTCGCCCCATCTCCCTCCCTCGCCCCATCTCTCTCCCCCCCTCCCTCCCTCGCCCCATCTCTCTCCCCCCCCTCCCTCGCCCCATCTCTCTCCCCCCCCCTCCCTCGCCCCATCTCTCTTCCCCCCCCTCCCTCGCCCCATCTCTCTTCCCCCCCCTCCCTCGCCCCATCTCTCTTCCCCCCCCCATCCCTCGCCCCATCTCCCTCCCTCGCCCCATCTCCCTCCCTCGCCCCATCTCTCTCCCCCCATCTCTCGCCCCCCCTCCCTCCCTCGCCCCATCTCTCTCCCCCCCCCCTCCCTCGCCCCATCTCTCTTCCCCCCCCTCCCCCGCCCCATCTCTCTCCCCCCCCTCCCCCGCCCCATCTCTCTCCCCCCCCCTCCCTCGCCCCATCTCTCTCCCCCCCCCTCCCTCGCCCCATCTCTCTCCCCCCCCCTCCCTCGCCCCATCTCTCTCCCCCCCCCTCCCTCGCCCCATCTCTCTCCCCCCCCCTCCATCGCCCCATCTCTCTCCCCCCACTCCCTCGCCCCATCTCTC